>NW_026280946.1:152500-203247 GCF_023373465.1 Oncorhynchus keta | reverse complement strand
TTTGACATGCCAGACCAATAACAGCAAAACTCAGGTCAAACAGATATGATCTGTCCCAAGAGCAGCACCCTTCATCCCTGTGTGGAATGGAAAACGCAGTACTGTACGCTTGGGAAGTGGAGACGTCACAAACATTAAAAAAGTCCAAATTCCAGGAGACGTCCCATTTGCTAACAAAGAGTGGTGAGGTAGTAATTCACTGTAAATACAGCGCTGTGAAGTATTTGCCCATTTTGGATTTTCTATATTTGTGCATATTTTTGATACTGAATGTTATCAGATCTTCAACCAAAACCTAATATTAGATACAGGGAACCTTAGTTTACAAATAACACAAAAAGTATAGTTTAATATTAATTGAATTAACAAAGTTATGCAATACCCAATTCCCCTGTGTGATAAGGCAATTGCCCCTTACATTCAATAACTGGTTGTGCCACCTTTAGCTGTAACGACTTTAGCCAAATGCTTCCTGTAGTTGTTGAACAGTCTCTCACATCACTGTGGATAGATTTTGGCCCACTCTCGCATGCAGAACTGCATTAACTCAGCGACTGGACTTTGACTAGGCCATTCCAGAACTTAAAATGTGTTGCTTTGAACCATTTTCATGTAGACTTGAACCATTTTCATGTAGACTTGAACCATTTTCATGTAGACTTTAACCATTTTCAAGTAGACTTTAACCATTTTCATGTAGACTTAACCATTTTCAAGTAGACTTTAACCATTTTCAAGTAGACTTTAACCAGTTTCATGTAGACTTTAATCATTTTCATGTAGACTTTAACCATTTTCATGTAGACTTGAACCATTTCCAAGTAGACTTTAACCATTTTCATGTAGACTTGAACCATTTTCAAGTAGACTTGAACCATTTTCATGTAGACTTGAACCATTTTCATGTAGACTTTAACCATTTTCATGTAGACTTGAACCATTTTCAGGTAGACTAACCATTTTCATGTAGACTTGAACCATTTTCAAGTAGACTTTAACCATTTTCAAGTAGACTTTAACCATTTTCATGTAGACTTGAACCATTTTCAAGTAGACTTTAACCATTTTCAAGTAGACTTTAACCATTTTCATGTAGACTTTAACCATTTTCATGTAGACTTGAACCATTTTCAAGTAGACTTTAACCATTTTCATGTAGACTTGAACCATTTTCAAGTAGACTTTAACCATTTTCAAGTAGACTTTAACCATTTTCAAGTAGACTTGAACCATTTTCATGTAGACTTGAACCATTTTCATGTAGACTTTAACCATTTTCATGTAGACTTGAACCATTTTCAGGTAGACTGTAGACTTGAACCATTTTCAAGTAGACTTTAACCATTTTCAAGTAGACCATTTTCATGTAGACTTTAACCATTTTCATGTAGACTTGAACCATTTTCAAGTAGACTTTAACCATTTTCATGTAGACTTTTCAAGTGTAGATTTTCATGTAGACTTGAACCATTTTCAAGTAGACTTTAATAACCATTTTCATGTAGACTTTAACCATTTTCATGTAGACTTGAACCATTTTCAAGTAGACTTTAACCATTTTCATGTAGACTTGAACCATTTTCAAGTAGACTTTAACCATTTTCAAGTAGACTTTAACCATTTTCATGTAGACTTGAACCATTTTCAAGTAGACTTGAACCATTTTCAAGTAACCATTTGGGACCCGTGTCTTCCAAAAAGTTATACTTTTGACCCATCTGTCTATAGAACTTTCTTCCAGAAGCCTTGATGATCATCCAGATGCTTCCAGGTGCTTTTTGACAAAACTTGACAAAACCTTTTAGACAACATGGGTCCCATTATGTCTGGTGAAACCACTTCATTCCACAGTAAGAACCTCGTACCAACGGGCAAACATGGTGGTGGTAGTGGGATGATTTTGGGGATGCTTTGCTGCCTCGCACCACAGTTAGACAAGATGCTTAGCTAGCTAGCTACAGTTGTGCTCACCCACTCTACTGCTAGCTACCTTACGCTGCAAAAAATGACGAGGTGTCTCCAGTTCTGTATGGCTGACCCTGTAAAACAACACATTTCACTGCACTTATCTGTGGTATGTGGCAATATATATCTATTTATTATTATTAAAATACAATTTAGCTGATTGTGACCAGAATTCACTGTCCATGAGTATAGCATAAAGAGCCAATCTGGAGTTCAAACACAACTGGGCCACCCCGCCACATGTTCTTTATATTGACTTTTTTTTAAACATTGGAGTAAAACAAGCTTATATTTTGAGTTCTGATGGGGTACGACAGTTGAACTAAGCTAATGAAGCATTTCTAAGTTATATTCTTCAAGAATCAATGGCTATTATATGATTAATTTAACAGTCCAATAATGGATGTAGCAACTCCGGATTGGCCCTTTAACTACGGTATAATACTCAAAAGGTTGTTCTTCCACCCCTCTTCAGCCAGTTCCTCATTGAGTGAGTGCAGGGCCTGTCAGGCGGCAGGTCTGAATTCACTACTCACACATCAAGTGCTCTGACCCAGCTAAATCTACGGCCAGACTGCTAAATTGTCTGTCCCGAACCATTCCAGGCAATTAAAAACTGGCCCGGGGCAGTTCATGATTGACATGATTTCCGCTGCATTTATTAGCACTCTATTGGCCCCTCGTTCAGCCAATCAGCTCAGTCCTATCATATATCCTCTATTGCACATCCTCTCTCGCCCTCTCTCTCTCTCTCTCTCTCTCTCTCTCTCTCTCTCTCGCTCTCATTCCAGAGGTTCTTTGGTGAGGAATTACGTGTTGTGCTCTGTTTGATGTTCATGTCCCAGTCACGTCTGATTCATCAGATTCCCTGTCATACAGTGTCGCGCTGCAGTGCATGGCCCTTCAATGTGATGAGGTCACAATGATAAGATTCTAAAGGAAAAGAGAAAAAACTGAAAGTATTCAATAAAAAAAGAACCGAGGGGAGAGTTGAAGCAGCACAAAATATGACAAATATTTAGTTTGTTTCAAAATGTGTCCCACAAACCCCATTAACTATTCATTTCCATATTGCTCCACAGGGCACTTCCAAACAGACTAAAGACAAGTGGGTATTTTGTACGCTGCTCAAGCAACACAGAGGAGAGTCGCATTGAAAACACAGCTGGCTAAAACAATGAAAACCAACAGTAGATGGCCCACAAAGCAGAGAATCAGCTTCCCAAAGCATGAATGATTTAGTGTGATGCAACAATTCAAATCTTGAGGCTGTCTGAGTAGTGTAGTCTCAAGACCTTTCCCCAAGTTGGAGGGAATTTGCAAACTCAAACACTGGATTTAGGTTTAAATAGCTAGTTGGGTGCACTTAAAAATATATACATATATTTGTACTTTAACCCCCTTTTCCTTCCCAATTTCATGATATCCAATTGGTAGTTACAGTTGTGTCCATCGCTGCAACTCTCGGCAGAGGCGACTCGGGACTCCCGCCTCGGGAGTATGGACTCGGGAGGCGAAGGTCGAGAGCCATGTGTCCTCCGAAACACCACCCTGCCAAGTCGCATTGCTTCTTGACACACTGCTCCCTTAACCCGGAAGCCAGCCTCAGCAATGTGTAGGAGGTACAACTGGCGACCATGTCAGCGTGCATGCGCCCGGGCCCGCCACACGGGCTAGAGCACAATAGAACAAGGACATCCCGGGAGGCATTCGCTAGAGCACAATAGAACAAGGACATCCCGGGAGGCCTCCCCTGACCTGGACGACGCTGGGCCAATTGTGGGCCCCCTCATCGTACCCGGATCTGTAATGACTCCTCAAAGCACTGCAGTGCCTGAGACCGCTGTGCCACTCCTGGATGACGCTGGGCCAGGCCCCTCATCGTGACCTGGTGACGCTGGGCCACTCGGGAGGCCTCCTGTGCGCCTGGGCCAATTATGCTCATCATTGAACCCGGATCTGTAATGACGCCTCAAAGCACTGCAGTGCCTGAGACCGCTGTGCCACTCGGGAGGCCTCCCCTGACCTGGACGACGCTGGGCCAATTATGCGCCCCCTCATTGAACCCGGATCTGTAATGATGCCTCAAAGCACTGCAGTGCCTGAGATCGCTGTGCCACTCGGGAGGCAGTTGTGTGCACTTTTAATGCTATGCCAAAAGTGATTGACGCTTCACACAAGGTTGCCCAGGTAACATATCGATGGCTTGAAAGCCAAGGCTGTATCAAGTCTTGTAGAATATGACAGCGGACGAGAATACAACGGCAAATGGTAGGTTATTTCTACGCTTTAAGTACTTTTAGAGGTGAGTTGATTGGCCGGAAACATACCCATTCTGATGGGTTCCTGAAATGGCAGCACTCAGAAGCCAGGGAACGAACAAACTAAGTAAAAACATATTCTCTCCCTCCCCCTCAGTCTCTCTCACTCTTCCTCTCCCTTCTCATTCTCTCTCTCTCTCTCACTTACTTATTCACTCACTCCCTCTCTTACTCTCTTGTTTTCTTACTCACTCATACTCCCTCTCTCTCCTCTCTCTTGGATTCTCCGTTTTTTTTTACACTGAAATGTGCTTTCCTCCAGGTCTTAAATGTGGCAAAAGCCCTTAGAAAAGTGGTTTATGTTACCTAAGAAAGAGCACATTCCCATAACGACATCATATCACAGTGGAGCAGGTACAGGCATTGAAGGAGAAAGGCTGTTGAATATTTTTCCTCTCTTTCTCCCTCTCTGAACAAAAATATAAACCCAACATGCAAAAATTCCAAAGATTTCAGATTTCAGAGTTCCAGTTCATAAAAGGAAATCAATACATTTAAATGAATTCATTATGCCCTAAACTATGTATTTCACATGACTGGGAATACAAATATGCATATGTTAGTTAAAGATATCTTTAAAAATAAAGGTAGGGGTGTGGATCAGAAAACGAGGCAGTATCTGGTGGGACCACCATTTGTCTCATGCAGCAGGCTGTTGATTGTAGCTTGTGAAATGTTGTCCCAAAGTTGAAAGTTGCTGAATATTGGTGGGAACTGGAACACGCTGTCGTACATGTCGCTCCAGAGCATCCCAAACATGCATCGCAAACATGCTCAAAGCCTGCCCATACCATAACCCCACCGCCACCATGGGGCACTCTGTTCACAACGTTGACATCAGCACACCACTCGCTCACACGACCTCTAACAAGCTGTCAACCATCTGCCTGGTACAGTTGAAACTGGGATTCATCCGTGAAGAGCCACTTCTCCAGCGTGCCAGTAGCCATCGAAGGTGAGCATTTGCCCACTGAAGTCAGTTACGATGCAGAACAGTAGTCAGGTTAAGACCCTGGTGAGGACGACCAGCACGTAGATGATCTTCCCTGAGATGGTTTCTGTTAGTTTGTGCAGAAATTCTTCGGATGTGCAAACCCACAGTTTCATCAGCTGTATGGGTGGCTCGTCTCAGACAGGTGAAGAAGCCCGATGTGGATGTCCTTGGCTGGTGTGGTTACACGTGCTCTGTGTTTGTGAAGCCGGTTGGACGTACTGCCAAATTCTCCAAATGACATTGGAGGTGGCTTATGGTAGAGAAATGAACATTTGATTATCTGGCAACAGCTCTGGGGGAAATGCCTGCAGTCAGCATGCCAATTGTACTCTCCCTAAAAGTTTGAGACATTTGTGGCATTGTGTTGTTAGACAAAACTGCACATTTGAATGTCCCTTTATTGTCCCTAGCACAAGGTGCACCTGTGTAATGATAATGCTGTTTAATCAGCTGCTTGATATGCCACACCTGTCAGGTGGATGGATTATCATGTCAAAGGAGACATGCTCATTAATAGGAATGTAAAAAAATATGAACACAGAATTTTGAGAGAAATATGCTTTTTGCATGATTGAACATTTCTGGGATCTTTTATTTCATCTCTTGAATCATGGGACCAATAATTTACATGTTGGGTTTATATTTTTGCTCAGTGTATTTCTCTTTACTCTCTTTCGATCTGTCTCCATTTCTCCCTTTATCTCAATTAAATTACATTCAACTTAAGGTATTTATTGGCATTGGAAACATATGTTAACATTGCCAAAGGAAGTGAAGTAGATAATAAACAAAAGTGAAATTAAAAATACATATTTACAGTAAATATTACACTCACAGGAGTTCCAAAATAATAAAGACATTTCAAATGTCATATTATGTCTACATACTGTGTTGTAACTGTGTGCAAAAAGTTATAGTCTCTCCTTCTAGCACTGTGACAACTGTAAAAAGTGCTTTATAAATACATTGTTCCTCTCTTTCTCTGCATTTCTATCTCTCTTGTTCTCTCCCTTCTACCCATTACATGTACCTCTCTTTCTCGGCATCTCCATCTATCTCATTCTCTCCCTCTCCATGTCTATCTCTCTCTTTTTCTGTTCTCTGCTCTAATAGTGATTATATAAGCCTCTGGGGCCATGAGAGACTGTGATGACCCTATAACAGGACCAGTGACAGGGTAAGTTCTAGAGGGACTACTGACCTTGTCCAGGAAGGCCACCACCATTTCAGCCGTGAGTGACGTTTCCGTACCAATAACCCCCCTGGCAGCAGATTACATTTTGAGTGACACCTCTCGCTCCCATAGTTCCCTTCATCAAGCAGCTCTCAACGGTTGGTTTCGAAAAGTCACTGGCTTTGTTGGGGCTCAAGGGGCCTGGTCTTTTAGAACACATGAATTCAAAGTGCTTGATCGTGATCGTAGTTGGCCTTCATCGTGATGAAGCTGTCTGTTGATTGTGTTGCATGGGTTATGTCTGTTGATTGTGTTGGATGAGCAGGGAGTCTGTTGATTGTGTTGGATGAGCAGGCTGTTTATTGATTGTGTTGGATGAGCAGGCTGTTTATTGATTGTGTTGGATGAGCAGGCTGTTTATTGATTGTGTTGGATGAGCAGGCTGTTTATTGATTGTGTTGGATGAGCAGGCTGTCTGTTGATTGTGTTGGATGAGCAGGCTGTCTGTAGATTGTGTTGGATGAGCAGGCTGTTTATTGATTGTGTTGGATGAGCAGGCTGTCTGTTGATTGTGTTGGATGAGCAGGCTGTTTATTGATTGTGTTGGATGAGCAGGCTGTTTATTGATTGTGTTGGATGAGCAGGCTGTCTGTAGATTGTGTTGGATGAGCAGGCTGTTTATTGATTGTGTTGGATGAGCAGGCTGTCTGTTGATTGTGTTGGATGAGCAGGCTGTTTATTGATTGTGTTGGATGAGCAGGCTGTTTATTGATTGTGTTGGATGAGCAGGCTGTTTATTGATTGTGTTGGATGAGCAGGCTGTTTATTGATTGTGCTGGATGAGCAGGCTGTTTATTGATTGTGCTGGATGAGCAGGCTGTTTATTGATTGTGTTGGATGAGCAGGCTGTTTATTGATTGTGTTGGATGAGCAGGCTGTCTGTTGATTGTGTTGGATGAGCAGGCTGTCTGTTGATTGTGTTGGATGAGCAGGCTGTCTGTAGATTGTGTTGGATGAGCAGGCTGTCTGTTGATTGTGTTGGATGAGCAGGCTGTTTATTGATTGTGTTGGATGAGCAGGCTGTCTGTTGATTGTGTTGGATGAGCAGACTGTTTATTGATTGTGTTGGATGAGCAGGCTGTTTATTGATTGTGTTGGATGAGCAGGCTGTCTGTTGATTGTGTTGGATGAGCAGGCTGTTTATTGATTGTGTTGGATGAGCAGGCTGTTTATTGATTGTGTTGGATGAGCAGGCTGTCTGTTGATTGTGTTGGATGAGCAGGCTGTTTATTGATTGTGTTGGATGAGCAGGCTGTTTATTGATTGTGTTGGATGAGCAGGCTGTTTATTGATTGTGTTGGATGAGCAGGCTGTTTA
Organism: Oncorhynchus keta; assembly: GCF_023373465.1. Classification (NCBI taxonomy): domain Eukaryota; kingdom Metazoa; phylum Chordata; class Actinopteri; order Salmoniformes; family Salmonidae; genus Oncorhynchus; species Oncorhynchus keta. Next base: position 195,416 of record NW_026280946.1, on the reverse strand, counting down.
TTGATTGTGTTGGATGAGCAGGCTGTTTATTGATTGTGTTGGATGAGCAGGCTGTCTGTTGATTGTGTTGGATGAGCAGGCTGTTTATTGATTGTGTTGGATGAGCAGGCTGTTTATTGATTGTGTTGGATGAGCAGGCTGTTTATTGATTGTGTTGGATGAGCAGGCTGTCTGTTGATTGTGTTGGATGAGCAGGCTGTTTATTGATTGTGTTGGATGAGCAGGCTGTTTATTGATTGTGTTGGATGAGCTGGCTGTTTATTGATTGTGTTGGATGAGCAGGCTGTTTATTGATTGTGTTGGATGAGCAGGCTGTCTGTTGATTGTGTTGGATGAGCAGGCTGTTTATTGATTGTGTTGGATGAGCAGGCTGTTTATTGATTGTGTTGGATGAGCAGGCTGTCTGTTGATTGTGTTGGATGAGCAGGCTGTCTGTTGATTGTGTTGGATGAGCAGGCTGTTTGTTGATTGTGTTGGATGAGCAGGCTGTCTGTAGATTGTGTTGGATGAGCAGGCTGTTTATTGATTGTGTTGGATGAGCAGGCTGTCTGTTGATTGTGTTGGATGAGCAGGCTGTCTGTAGATTGTGTTGGATGAGCAGGCTGTTTATTGATTGTGTTGGATGAGCAGGCTGTCTGTTGATTGTGTTGGATGAGCAGGCTGTCTGTTGATTGTGTTGGATGAGCAGGCTGTTTATTGATTGTGTTGGATGAGCAGGCTGTCTGTTGATTGTGTTGGATGAGCAGGCTGTCTGTTGATTGTGTTGGATGAGCAGGCTGTCTGTTGATTGTGTTGGATGAGCAGGCTGTTTATTGATTGTGTTGGATGAGCAGGCTGTCTGTTGATTGTGTTGGATGAGCAGGCTGTCTGTATATTGTGTTGGATGAGCAGGCTGTTTATTGATTGTGTTGGATGAGCAGGCTGTCTGTTGATTGTGTTGGATGAGCAGGCTGTCTGTTGATTGTGTTGGATGAGCAGGCTGTCTGTTGATTGTGTTGGATGAGCAGGCTGTCTGTTGAGTGTGTTGATGAGCAGGCTGTTTATTGATTGTGTTGGATGAGCAGGCTGTCTGTTGATTGTGTTGGATGAGCAGGTTTATTGATTGTGTTGGATGAACAAGCTGTCTGTTGATTGTGTTGGATGCAGGCTATCTGTAGATCTGTATATTGTGTTGGATGAGCAGGCTGTTTATTGATTGTGTTGGATGAGCAGGCTGTCTGTTGATTGTGTTGGATGAGCAGGCTGTCTGTTGATTGTGTTGGATGAGCAGGCTGTCTGTTGATTGTGTTGGATGAGCAGGCTGTTTATTGATTGTGTTGGATGAGCAGGGAGTCTGTTTATTGTGTGTGGATGAGCAGGCTGTTTATTGATTGTGTTGGATGAGCAGGCTGTTTATTGGTTGTGTTGGATGAGGGCTGTTTATTGATTGTGTTGGATGAGCAGGCTGTTTGTTGATTGTGTTGGATGAGCAGGCTGTCTGTTGATTGTGTTGGATGAGCAGGCTGTTTATTGATTGTGTTGGATGAGCAGGCTGTCTGTATTGATTGTGTTGGATGAGCAGGCTGTTTATTGATTGTGTTGGATGAGCAGGCTGTTTATTGATTGTGTTGGATGAGCAGGCTGTTTTGTGTTGGATGAGCAGGCTGTTTATTGATTGTGTTGGAGCAGGCTGTCTGTTGATTGTGTTGGATGAGCAGGCTGTTTATTGATTGTGTTGGATGAGCAGGCTGTTTATTGATTGTGTTGGATGAGCAGGCTGTCTGTTGATTGTGTTGTGTTGAGCAGGCTGTCTGTTGATTGTGTTGGATGAGCAGGCTGTTTATTGATTGTGTTGGATGAGCAGGCTGTTTATTGATTGTGTTGGATGAGCAGAGCTGTTTATTGATTGTGTTGGATGAGCAGGCTGTTTATTGATTGTGTTGGATGAGCAGGCTGTTTATTGATTGTGTTGGATGAGCAGGCTGTCTGTTGATTGTGTTGGATGAGCAGGCTGTTGTATTGTGTTGGATGAGCAGGCTGTCTGTTGATTGTGTTGGATGAGCAGGCTGTCTGTTGATTGTGTTGGATGAGCAGGCTGTTTATTGATTGTGTTGGATGAGCTGGCTGTTGTATTGATTGTGTTGGATGAGCAGGCTGTCTGTTGATTGTGTTGGATGAGCAGGCTGTTTATTGTGTTGGATTGTTTATTGATTGTGTTGGATGAGTAGGCTGTCTGTTGATTGTGTTGGATGAGCAGGCTGTCTGTTGATTGTGTTGGATGAGCAGGCTGTTTATTGATTGTGTTGGATGAGCAGGCTGTCTGTTGATTGTGTTGGATGAGCAGGCTGTTTATTGATTGTGTTGGATGAGCAGGCTGTTTATTGATTGTGTTGGATGAGCAGGCTGTTTATTGATTGTGTTGGATGAGCAGGCTGTTTATTGATTGTGTTGGATGAGCAGGCTGTTTATTGATTGTGTTGGATGAGCAGGCTGTTTATTGATTGTGTTGGATGAGCAGGCTGTTTATTGATTGTGTTGGATGAGCAGGCTGTTTATTGATTGTGTTGGATGAGCAGGCTGTTTATTGATTGTGTTGGATGAGCAGGCTGTTTATTGATTGTGTTGGATGAGCAGGCTGTTTATTGATTGTGTTGGATGAGCAGGCTGTTGATTGTGTTGGATGAGCAGGCTGTCTGTTGATTGTGTTGGTGTTGGATGAGCAGGCTGTCTGTATTGTGTTGGATTGTGTTGATTGTGTTGGATGAGCAGGCTGTTTATTGATTGTGTTGGATGAGCAGGCTGTTTATTGATTGTGTTGGATGAGCAGGCTGTTTATTGATTGTGTTGGATGTTGGATGTGTTGAGCAGGCTGTTTATTGATTGTGTTGGATGAGCAGGCTGTCTGTTGATTGTGTTGGATGAGCAGGCTGTTTATTGATTGTGTTGGATGAGCAGGGAGTCTGTTGATTGTGTTGGATGAGCAGGCTGTTTATTGATTGTGTTGGATGAGCAGGCTGTCTGTAGATTGTGTTGGATGAGCAGGCTGTTTATTGATTGTGTTGGATGAGCAGGAGTCTGATTGTGTTGGATGAGCAGGGAGTCTGTTGATTGTGTTGGATGTTTAGATTGTGTTGGATGAGCAGGCTGTCTGCTATTGTGTTGGATGAGCAGGCTGTGTTGATTGTGATGAGCAGGGAGTCTGTTGATTGTGTTGGATGAGCAGGCTGTTTATTGATTGTCTGTTGATTCTGTTGGATGAGCAGGCTGTCTGTTGATTGTGTTGGATGAGCAGGCTGTCTTATTGATTGTGTTGGATGAGCAGGCTGTCTGTTGATTGTGTTGGATGAGCAGGCTGTCTGTTGATTCTGATTGTGTTGGATGAGCAGGCTGTCTGTTGAGATTGTGTTGTTGGATGAGCAGGCTGTTTGTTGATTGTGTTGGATGAGCAGGCTGTCTGTTGATTGTGTTGGATGAGCAGGCTGTCTGTTGATTGTGTTGGATGAGCAGGCTGTCTGTTGATTCTGTTGGATGAGCAGGCTGTCTGTTGATTCTGTTGGATGAGCAGGCTGTCTGTTGATTCTGTTGGATGAGCAGGCTGTCTGTTGATTCTGTTGGATGAGCAGGCTGTCTGTTGATTCTGTTGGATGAGTAGGCTGTCTGTTGATTCTGTTGGATGAGCAGGCTGTCTGTTGATTCTGTTGGATGAGCTGGCTGTCTGTTGATTTTCATGACCTTTTGGTGGACACATACTGTAAATCTCCACTACTCCAAAGCAGATGACTATTCCAACAAAGTTAATACACGTTGTATATTGTAAACAGCTACTTTACTATATTGTAAGCTACTTTACTCCATATGCGTCTTCCCTAATTTGTGAGTAGCTCACCATGCCTCCAACACGCCTGTTCCTGTCAATCTTTATTTACTTGGATTAGTTTAAAAGTCAGGTTCTCTGGAAGAGCGTTGATATCTTGGCCCGTCTTGGAATCTCTCTCCCAATATATGTGTGGTAGGCCATGCATGGAGAGGCTCATCTCTTCAATCCCAGGAGCTTCTAGATGAACTGTCCTCTGCAATACTATCAGACTGGATGGCAAAATCAGTGGGAGCCGAGCACGATCCAAAAGCCCCTCAGAATTCAATTTCAAACTGCAGAAACCCGTCAGAATCTAAGACCAAATCTAAAGGTTGAATCTGGCTTTGTCAGATGCTATCCTCTTCTTTTGTTGAAAAAGCATGTTTTTCACATGACAAAAACAACATAGATTGTGTTTGTATGGAGACTGACATTTAAAGTCGATTAAAGTAGTCGACAACTGTTTTCTCAGTTCATTCAGTCAGATGTGTTAATCATATCTCTGGGCTTTCTTGTTTTATGAAAATTGCGTCAGCCTGAATGTCATGCAATCAAATCATTTGTATCTATGTCAACAGTTCATACTGGAGTTTCCATATGCAGATCATACTGACATGCAGTTATGAATGTAATGAAACCATTTCTAGAATTGTTTTTGTTTTTTACCAATTCTGATGAACAATGTTGCCTGAATGGTAATCAATACATGGTAAATCAATGTTCTTCTCCTGCAATACATGGAATATAAAAACTGAGTGGCATCTGGCGTATTATGGAGGAGGGAGACGGGGAGGAGGAAGAGGAGGAGGGAGTCTGCAGCGTTCTCCCCTGAAAGACATCACCATCACACTGGAGGAAGCTCTTGACCTTTTCTCTCTCCTCTTTTCTCTCTCCACTTTATCTCTTTCCTTCCATCTTAATCAGGAAAAATTCATGGAGATTTTGATGTGGGAGAATCGCAACCGGGGCTCGTTATGAGTGATTAATATTCCTCGTCAACACAAGGTCGTTCTGTGGCCTAATAAACATCCTCCTTGATAGAGCTGCTCCAATTATACAGCTGGTGTTAATGTAATATAAGTCCTGCTGCTGTAGGGGCCTGGATCCTACTGTTGGATGCTTCTGTGGAGGCAATTCAGTCTGCAGGATGTTTTTGTACTGTATACTGTAGTAATAAAGACAGTGGTGATGTGTTTCAATAGCATCCTATTCACTATATTGTGCGCTACATTTGACCTGACTGGTCAAAAGTAGTGCACTATATAGGAATAGGGTACCATGTGGGACAGACACTAAGTGTAATCTGGGCCTAATCTTTTAATGGTGCCTTTAATATAAATTGTTTGGAAAGTTGTGTTAGTTTAAGTGGCACAACTACAAAAGTAAATATTTTATGTCATCCAGAGTAAAAGAAGTTGGTGTCAAAAGTGGGATTCGAACCACGCCTCAGTTTCTCCATGATCTGACCTTGAAATAGTGCATTTTCCTCCAAAAAGTAACATTAAAAAACAACCATTATTTAATACATGTCAAAGGTCACGATGTGTCTAGTTGACCTCTCAGTGGGAGATATGGGGTCAAAGGTCATGTTTGTGTGCATTACGTCAGTTATACTTACACTGGTGCTGCGTCCAGACGCAGTCATCAGTAACCCATGAAATGAGATTTACCCATTGTAACTGGCTAATAAGCTAAGCTAATGGGCCATATCATGGTTCTAGGGGATATGGGGGATTAATCAATTACCACTATTCCTTGGCTATCATGTTTTTCAGTTGGTACAGACTCCACCACAGGACCAGGTTACCGTAGCCACAGCTATAGACTGTAAGCCTATAGTATTTCCACTATAACAAATACACATTTTACTATGAACAAAGTCATTACATATGTCTGTGGTCAAATTCGATCCCAGGATGTTTGTTGGTACTAGCAGCATATAGTGGTAGATGGTTACAGTTTATCAGAGGATGTAGGTGGGTAGTTTGAGAACTAACACAATAGATAAACAATACTAGTTCCTGCAGTCAAATGACCAAATCACCCTCTAGTGGCCTCATGGCTGGAATGTTATTCATATTTTTCATAATTTCATAATAAATAAACATTTCTATGTTAAACGGTTTTGTTATAATTCAGTCTTCTGTGATGTATATAACGTGTAATATTGGAATGAAAACTCAAAATGTAATACATTTAAACTCTTTCTTCTTTTTTAAGGTCCATATCCATGTGTATGAGGTGTATACTTTTGTTTAAGACTACCAAGAAACACTATGTGGGACCTTGATTTAGTCCACTGCAGTAAATGGCTTTTGCACTTTGATTGAATCCACTCTTAGTCACACAACTGACATCATGGGTCTGTGGTAGTCTTTATAATTTGAACACTAAGAATGAAATATTTTTGTTATTTTTATTTTTATCATTGCTCTTAGTCCAACCACAGTCTGTCACCATGGTAACTAACGTATCACAATTAATATGGGTCAATATACTTACTGCACTTAGTGTAAAGAAACCATTTCTCCACTGAATGCACACTGACACTTACCGTACTGTTAACTTTCTGTGTATCTTTCTCAGCTCAAGGCAACTCGTCATTCTGCCCACCTCCATCTGGACTCACTGTACTCGTCAGCTATCGCTCTAGGTTTGTCTTTATCTCTCTGGGTCTGTCTTTCTCTCTCTAGGTTTCTCTTTATCTCTCAAGGTTTGTCTTTATCTCTCTGAGTCTGTCTATCTCTCTCTCGGTTTGTCTTTATCCCTCTAGCTTTGTATTTCTCTCTCTAGGTTTCTCTTTATCTCTCAAGGTTTGTCTTTATCTCTCTGAGTCTGTCTATCTCTCTCTCGGTTTGTCTTTATCCCTCTAGCTTTGTATTTCTCTCTCTAGGTGTCTCTTTCTCTCTCAAGGTGTCTCTTTCTCTCTCTAGGTGTCTCTTTCTCTCTAGGTGTCTCTTTCTCTCTAGGTCTTACCCTTCTTTATCTCTTCTAAGCCCTGACATGTTCCTGGCCCATCTGTAAGAATTCCTCCTCATCAGGTCAAAAACAAACCCACTGGGCAAATACTGGTTGAATAAACGCTGTTTCCATGTCATTTCAACCCCCAAAATATGTGATGACATTGAATAAGTGTGGAAAACCGATTGGATTTGCAAAAAGTAATTAACGTAAGGCAATTTCGTCTTTTTTGGGCCCAACTTTTAACCCACATCCAATCACAGTGTGACATTTTTGGTTGATTTCATGTTGAATTCACATTAGTTGACAACCCAACCCAATGTAAATCAAAACTAGACGTTGAACTGACGTCTGTGCCCAGTGGGACGTCAGTTTGAGAAACACAATGCTAACATGGGTCTGTCAAGGGAGTGAGAAGGGACCTCTGTCAATAAAATTAGACAGACAACGAAATTGGATGGATGGAGTGGAGTTTCTTTTATCCAAATGTCAATTCTTCCCAGCTGTAGAGTCTGGTTGTAATCTTCCAGCAGATACCACTTAATGTGTTCTGATCGATAGCTGGCAAACTAACAACAGTCTGGTTGTAAATCTTCCAGCAGATACCACTTAATGTGTTCTGATCGATAGCTGGCAAACTAACAACAGTCTGGCTGGTGAAGGTTAAAGAGCTCAATGAATGAAGAGTTCTCCAAGATTTCTCCAAGATTCTAAATCTTACTCTGATTCTCATTCTTCTTCTTCATTTTCTTCTGATCCTCCTCTTCTGATTCATCCTCTTCATCTTCTTCTGATCCTTCTCTTCCTCCTCTTCCTCCTCCTGCTCTTCCCTCCTCCTTACTCCTACTCTTCCTCCTCCCTCCTTCCTCCTCCTCCCTCCTCTTCTCCTCCTCCTCCTCCTTCCCTCCTCCTCCTCCTCCTCCTCCTTCCTCCTATTTAGATAATTTAGATACCTACTTTGAAACGTTGGTAACTCCTGAAGGGTACTCTGCAGAATCCAGTTCAGTGAGTGGTCATCAGACGTGCTAACACTGTGGTTGTTTATCATAATGCAGGGGGGTGCTCTGTTTATACATGGTTGTTTGTTTCCCCTTGTCGTCGACCAAGTGTCCTCGGCTGATAAATATCCCATTACATCCAGTGCTCATATTGTGAGGTCGAGCCTTGTGGGATTGCGGTTTGGCCCCCTAACAGACCCCCCTGCCCCCTCTCTCACACACACACACATGCAGTTCTGCACACTCATGTACGTACACAAACATGCACAAACACGAGTGCACAAACATGGACGCACGCATGCACAAACACACACCCAACCACGCACGCACGCACACACACACACACACACTGCCTTCCCACATTAAGCTTCTCTGATATACTACTTACAGGACTCAGTAATGTCCCATCCCCGGAAGACCACCAAGCCTCGTTCTGCACCTAGCTTACTGGGTTATGAAGTATCTCCCTGCAGCCAGATATGTCCTGTTGCTAGAGATAATATGCATCCCAAATGGCACTCTATTCCCTGTGTAGTGCACTACTTTTGATAGGGAATAGGGTGTCATTTGGGACTTACATTTTCTGCTCCTCAACTCCCCAGCACTCCCTGTGTGCTAAACAGACAAATAAAAAGACTGTACTCCAACCCAGTGTCTCAGTGGTCATTTATCTTCGTTGAGACCTTCTAGTTTTGAGAAAGGGAGAAATGTATTTAGTTTGCCATTACAAGAGCACATCACATGGTGGCCCCAATGCGAGAGTTGTTTATGGGTTATTTTCTTGGCAGCATTGTGTTTCATGAAGATACTGGGGATCCTCGAAGGGGAGTGAGGATTAGAAACTTCTATCCATTACAACAGAGGAGCGAGGTCATAAAAAGTCAATGTGATGGTTCATAGAGAATGATAATGAGACAGAAGTAACGTATGTCACAGCAGGCTAAACATACTGAACAACCGCAGACGGATTTACGGGTTGGAATAAAGGGCAGGGGGAAATGTATTTCCGGTAAACTTTATGGGCTGTTGATTTGACTGGGGAATTATTCACAGGTGGAGATGTTATTGAGGTAGGGAAGAATTATTGGTCTGCATCCCAAATGGCACCGCATTCCCTTATATAGGGCACTACTGTTGACCAGTGCCCATATAGGCACTAAATGAGAGAATAGGGTGCCATTTGGGATGCGACCTCTGTTTTGTATTCACAGCCCTGGAAACTCATCAGGATTACTCAAAGAGAGAGAGCGACTTGGCTTAGTGTGTGTGACTCCATACGGTTTGTGTACACACAGACACATTTACACATACATACCACATACACACACACACAAAGCCGCACTGTGTGTCATAGCGAGGTTAGAGCACTTTAAATGGACTGTTGAAAGGAGAGAAGAGATGAGGAGAAAAGCAGCTTACCTGCCAGCTGAAGCCAAACAGCTCGTGTTGCTGTTACCCAAATGACTGTGTTGAGGTGTTGGAGTAGATCTCTGTAATGGACTGGAGAAGTCTAGCCAAGGCTCAGGATCTGGACGTTTTCTTTCCATCTGTACCATCGTCACATCTCTGAAACATATTTATTGAAGATCCAAACCTTTTTTGACATGTTACAACGATTGAAGGTCACATCAAACTGTGATACAGGTCATGTTTTCCCCTCGGAAATTTGAGAATTGTGGAAGATTCTTAAGCATCAGGTTAGGGAAGTTGTGTCGTCTCATTAGAGATTACTTTGACAAATCACCTCTGCTGTTACCCTATCTGCATCATGTATAAAACTCCATAACTCTGTTGCAGCCCTAGAATCTTAAAGGGACACTTCACCACTTATTAACATCCTATTAACTACAGTGCTTTCAGAGAGTATTCAAAGATTTATGTTTATGTTTACTCCTTGACTTATTCAACATTTTATTGTGTTCCAGTCTGAATTCAAAAATGATTTAAAATATTGTTTCCACCCATCTACACACACTACCCAGTAATGACAAAGTGAAAAAACATTTTTAGACATTTTAGCAAATATTAAATACAGAAATATTAAATTTACATAAACATTCACACCCTTAATTCAATTAATGTTAGAATCATATTTGAGTTACATCTTCTTTCTGGGTAAGTCTCTAAGAGCTTTGCACACCTGGATTGTACAATAGTTGCACATTATTCTTTAAAAAATTCTTCAAGCTCTGTCAAGTTAGTTGTTGATCATTGCTAGACAACCAATTTCAAGTCTTGACATAGATTTTCAGGGCAATTTAAGACAAAACTGTAACTAGGCCACGTTCAATGTCATCTTGGTAAGAAACTCCAGTGTACATTTCGTCTTGTGTTTTAGGTTATTGTCCTAGTGAAAGGCAAATTTGTCTCCCAACTTGTTTCCTTTAGATTTTGAGTGCTTATATCTCATTCTGTTTCTTTTTATACAAAACAAATCTCCCTAGTCCTTGCTGATGACAAGCATACCCATAACAGGATGCAACCACCACCATGCTTGAAAATATGAAGATTGGAAAGTGATGCGTTGTGTTGGTTTTTGCCCAAATATAACGCTTTGTATTTTTATAAAGTACATTTCTTGGCAAATTATTTTGCACTTTGACTTGAGTGTTGTAAACAGGATGAATGTTTGTGAATATTTTTATTCTGTACAGGCTTCCTTCTTTTCGCTCTGTCATTTAGGTTAGTATTGTGTAACTACAATGTTGCTGATCCATCCTCAGTTTCTCCTATTACAGCCATTAAACTCTGTAACCATTAGCCTCATGGTGATATCCTGAGAGTTTTCTCCTATCACAGCCGTTAAACTCTGTAACCATTAGCCTCATGGTGATATCCTGGGAGTTTTCTCTATCACAGCCATTAAACTCTGTAACCATTAGCCTCATGGTGATATCCTGAGAGTTTTCTCCTATCACAGCCATTAAACTCTGTAACCATTAGCCTCAAAGTGATATTTATTTTCTCCTATCACAGCCATTAAACTCTGTAACCATTAGCCTCATGGTGATATCCTGAGAGTTTCTCCTATCACAGCCGTAAACTCTGTAACCATTAGCCTCATGGTGATATCCTGAGAGTTTTCTCCTATCAAAGCCATTAAACTCTGTAACCATTAGCCTCATGGTGATATCCTGAGAGTTTCTCCAATCACAGCCATTAAACTCTGTAACCATTAGCCTCATGGTGATATCCTGAGAGTTTTCTCCTATCACAGCCGTTAAACTCTGTAACCATTAACCTCATGGTGATATACCTGTTTCTAGAGTTTTCTCCTAACACCGTTAAACTCTGTAACCATTAGCCTCATGGTGATATCCTGAGAGTTTTCTCCAGTATCACAGCCATTAAACTTGTAACCATTAGCCTCATGGTGATATCCTGAGAGTTTTCTCCTATCACAGCCATTAAACTCTGTAACCATTAGCCTCATGGTGATATCCTGAGAGTTTTCTCCAATCACAGCCATTAAACTCTGTAACCATTAGCCTCTATGGTGATATCCCAGAGTTTTCTCCTATCACAGCCATTAAACTCTGTAACCATTAGCCTCATGGTGATATCCTGAGAGTTTTCTCCTATCACAGCCATTAAACTCTGTAACCATCCTCATGGTGATATCCTGAGAGTTTTCTCCTATCACAGCCATTAAACTCTGTAATCATTAGCCTCATGGTGATATCCTGAGAGTTTCTCCTATCACAGCCATCAAACTGTGTAACCATTAGCCTCCTGAGAGTTTTCCTTTCTTCCTTCCTATCTTCTTTTAAAAATATTTTTAAATCTACCAAAATGTGCTCTTCTTTACAAGGCATTGGAAACCTCCACGGTCATTGTGGTTGAATCTGTGTATGAAACTCACTGCTCGACTGAGGGACCTTTTCTACAGATAATTGTATGTGTGTGGTACAGAGATGAGGTAGTCATTCAAACATCATGTTAAATACTAGCATCATGTTAAACACTATTATTTCACACAGAGTGAGTCCATGCAACTTATTATGTGACTTGTTAAGCACATTTTTACTCCTGAACTTGCTTCTCCTAGTAGACTGCTGAGGGGGAGGACGGCTCATAATAATGGCTGGAACGGAGCAAATGGAATGGCATCAAACACATGGAAACCACAAGCCCGTCCTCCCCAATTAAGGTACCACCAACCTCCTGTGTATGCCATAAGAAAGGGGTTGAATACTTATTGTCTCAAGACATTTCAGCTTTCTATTTTTAATGAATTATTTCATTTGTCTAAAACATTATTCTACTTTGACTTTGGGGTATTGTGTGTAGGCCAGTGACTCAAAATCTCAGTTACATTTTAAATTAAGTCTGTAGCACAACAACATGTGGAAAAGTCAAGGGGTGTAAATACTTTCTAAAAACACTTTATCTCCAGGAGTATACCTGTTTCTACAAAGGGTACTTTATCTCCAGGAGTACACCTGTTTCTACAAAGGGTACTTTATCTCCAGTAGCACACCTGTTTCTACAAAGGGTACTTTATCTCCAGGAGTATACCTGTTTCTACAAAGGATACTTTATCTCCAGGAGTACACCTGTTTCTACAAAGGGTACTTTATCTCCAGGAGTATACCTGTTTCTACAAAGGGTACTTTATCTCCAGGAGTATACCTGTTTCTACAAAGGGTACTTTATCTCCAGGAGTACACCTGTTTCTACAAAGGATACTTTATCTCCAGGAGTATACCTGTTTCTACAAAGGATACTTTATCTCCAGGAGTACACCTGTTTCTACAAAGGGTACTTTATCTCCAGGAGTATACCTGTTTCTACAAAGGATACTTTATCTCCAGGAGTATACCTGTTTCTACAAAGGGTACTTTATCTCCAGGAGTATACCTGTTTCTACAAAGGGTACTTTATCTCCAGGAGTATACCTGTTTCTACAAAGGGTACTTTATCTCCAGGAGTACACCTGTTTCTACAAAGGATACTTTATCTCCAGGAGTATACCTGTTTCTACAAAGGATACTTTATCTCCAGGAGTACACCTGTTTCTACAAAGGGTACTTTATCACCAGGAGTACACCTGTTTCTACAAAGGGTACTTTATCTCCAGGAGTATACCTGTTTCTACAAAGGGTACTTTATCTCCAGGAGTATACCTCTTTCTACAAAGGGTACTTTATCTCCAGGAGTACACCTGTTTCTACAAAGGATACTTTATCTCCAGGAGTATACCTGTTTCTACAAAGGATACTTTATCTCCAGGAGTACACCTGTTTCTACAAAGGGTACTTTATCTCCAGGAGTATACCTGTTTCTACAAAGGATACTTTATCTCCAGGAGTATACCTGTTTCTACAAAGGGTACTTTATCTCCAGGAGTATACCTGTTTCTACAAAGGGTACTTTATCTCCAGGAGTATACCTGTTTCTACAAAGGGTACTTTATCTCCAGGAGTATACCTGTTTCTACAAAGGGTACTTTATGTCCAGGAGTATACCTGTTTCTACAAAGGATACTTTATCTGCAGGAGTACACCTGTTTCTACAAAGGGTACTTATCTCCAGGAGTATACCTGTTTCTACAAAGGATACTTTATCTCCAGGAGTACACCTGTTTCTACAAAGGGTACTTTATCTCCAGGAGTACACCTGTTTCTACAAAGGATACTTTATCTCCAGGAGTACACCTGTTTCTACAAAGGGTACTTTATCTCCAGGAGTATACCTGTTTCTACAAAGGATACTTTATCTCCAGGAGTACACCTGTTTCTACAAAGGGTACTTTATCTCCAGGAGTATACCTCTTTCTACAAAGGGTACTTTATCTCCAGGAGTACACCTGTTTCTACAAAGGATACTTTATCTACAGGAGTATACCTGTTTCTACAAAGGATACTTTATCTCCAGGAGTACACCTGTTTCTACAAAGGGTACTTTATCTCCAGGAGTATACCTGTTTCTACAAAGGATACTTTATCTCCAGGAGTATACCTGTTTCTACAAAGGGTACTTTATCTCCAGGAGTATACCTGTTTCTACAAAGGGTACTTTATCTCCAGGAGTATACCTGTTTCTACAAAGGGTACTTTATCTCCAGGAGTATACCTGTTTCTACAAAGGGTACTTTATGTCCAGGAGTATACCTGTTTCTACAAAGGATACTTTATCTCCAGGAGTACACCTGTTTCTACAAAGGATACTTTATCTCCAGGAGTACACCTGTTTCTACAAAGGATACTTTATGATCCAGGAGTACACCTGTTTCTACAAAGGGTACTTTATCTCCAGGAGTACACCTGATTCTACAAAGGGTACTTTATCTCCAGGAGTATACCTGTTTCTACAAAGGGTACTTTATCTCCAGGAGTATACCTGTTTCTACAAAGGATACTTTATCTCCAGGAGTACACCTGTTTCTACAAAGGGTACTTTATCTCCAGGAGTATACCTGTTTCTACAAAGGGTACTTTATCTCCAGGAGTATACCTGTTTCTGTAGACAAAGGATACTTTATCTCCAGGAGTATACCTGTTTCTACAAAGACGTACTTTATCTCCAGGAGTATACCTGTTTCTACAAAGGGTACTTGGTCGGTAGGGATGTCCTTGTCTCATCGCGCACCAGCGACTCCTGTGGCGGGCCGGGCACAGTGTGCGCTAACCAAGGTTGCCAGGTGCACGGTGTTTCTCCGAACTCACATTGGTGCGGCTGGCTTCCGGGTTGGATGCGCACTGTGTTAAGAAGCAGTGCGGCTGGTTGGGGTTGTGTATCGGAGGACGCATGACTTTCAACCTTCATCTAACTCCCGATTCCAAAACTACGGGAGTTGTACCGATGAGACAAGATAGTAGCTACTACAACAATTGGATACCACGAAACTGGGGAGAAAAAGGGGTAAAATTCACACAAAAAATGATAATAATAATAATTGGTGCACTATATTGGGGAAAGGGTTTCCATTTGGGACGCAGCCAAGGTGGTACAGTGGGAGCGATGGGGAATGTGTTATTGATTGGGTACACTGGTGAGAGGAGAGTCACAATGGAAAGAGCCACGTTTTTAATAGTGGGGGTGAGAGTCACTGTTTCAGTGTAAGTAATGAAAGGTATTCCAGGTTCTCTAACTGTTATGCTCGGCATATCCTCAGCTAAATGCCTGGGGGTTGAGGCAAGCTCGCTCCCTTTCTTACATCTCACATATATGCTCCAGTTTCAACTGTTCTGCCTACTTATTATTCGACCATGCTGGTCATTTCTGAACATTTGAACATCTTGGCCATGTTCTGTTATAATCTCCACCCGGCACAGCCAGAAGAGGACTGGCCACCCCACATAGCCTGGTTCCTCTCTAGGTTTCTTCCTAGGTTTTGGCCTTTCTAGGGAGTTTTTCCTAGCCACCGTGCTTCTACACCTGCATTGCTTGCAGTTTGGGGTTTTAGGCTGGGTTTCTGTACAGCACTTTGAGATATCAGCTGATGTACGAAGGGCTATATAAATAAATAGGATTTGATTTGATTTGATATATGATCACCACATCTTAGAGGTACATGTGAATTGACACCATTGATATTTTGAGCTTTCTGAGGAAGGGCCTTCTCTGGGATTGAATCATGGCATTTTGAGAAGGAGTCTCACAGATTTCAGACATCAGAAAGTGTAAATTGGTGTCTGTACATGGACCACATTCTCTGATTTATTTCCTCATAATCATCAGTCTTTCTTTCCAGTGAAGTTTGGGAGACCGGAGACCCTTTTGGGTGGTAATTCAGTGAAGTGTTTAAAATGCATAATGTTTCACATTGATCTATCATGATCAGATCGTATTTCCATTTTAGCTGGCCTTCCATCAGTTAATAAAATGGTCTTTCTTTCCACTGAAGTTTGGGAGACCGGAGACCGTTTGGGTGGTAATTCAGTGAAGTGTTTAAAATGCATAGTGTTTCACATTGATCTATCATGATCAGATCGTATTTCCATTTTAGCTGGCCTTCTGCTGTGCTTTCCATCCGTTAAAATGGTGTGTTTTGGCATCAAGGCAGTAACTTGTTAGACTGCACAGCAGGCAACACAGTCCTGCTAACTCTCCATTCCCTCACCCCAAAGACATCCAACATGTTATTCATATCAAAGCCACGTTGATGGTGGGAATGTGATCCAGGTCTAATTACATTGTCTGCAAGGATAATGTTCTTACCCAAGTACATGATTGGTTTGGAAAATAGAGAGGAAGTGAGGAAAAGACACCAACTGTCGACCAACTAGGACATCCTCAGTCTCAGCAGGAGTTGTAATACTAAATAAGGTGATGATAAATAGATAGAACGTCTGTGTACTTTGCTAATGACTATATATACAGTATATAGTTATATTATATGGTGCTGTAAAATATCATTACTGTGTTTTACAACTGAATGATTACCTTTTGTAGGTGCCTTATCATGGTCAACGTTGGCATTGCAAAACCTATAGGGAAGCTGCATTGACTTCCTGTTATGCATTTTCCCCCTTGAAATCATTGGCCCATGGATATTGTCTATCCCTAAGCTGTCCTAGAAGCAGACTCCTTTATCAGGTATGGATAGGAGGTGGTGATAAGAACACACACTCATTAATGGATTGTGAAAGACCTCCGCTACCACACACACACACACACACACACACACACACACACACACACACAAGACACACACACACACACACACACACACACACACACACCCTCCCCCCCCACACCATCCTTTGCCACATCCCTAATTCAGTGGGACCCTGGGAATATCAGATAAATTGAGAGCAATACCTCACTGGCGAGAGCCAACCTCAGAGACTCAATAGCTTTTCTGAGAGTACATGCCGGTAAAAGTCAGGGGTAGCCGTGTTCAGCACCATGGACCTGTTGGCATGGTCCTGACAAATGGGGGATCACAACTTCTGAACACTGGACCAGTCAGCCTGAATACTTGAATAGTCTGCCTGAACACTGGACCAGTCAGCCTGAATACTAGAATAGTCTGCCTGAACACTGGCCACCAGTCAGCCTGAATACTAGAATAGTCAGTCTGAACACTGGACCAGTCAGCCTGAGTTTTTCTAGAATAGTCTGCCTGAACACTGGACCAGTCAGCCTGAATACTAGAATAGTCTGCCTGAACACTGAGACCAGTCAGCCTGAATACTAGAATAGTCTGCCTGAACACTATAAAAGTCAGTCTGAATACTAGAATAGTCAGTCTGAACACTGGAACAGTCAGTCTGGGATACTAGAATAGTCTGCCTGAAACTGGAACAGTCAGCCTGAATACTAGAATAGTCAGTCTGTACGAACCAGTCAGCCTGAATACTAGAATAGTCAGTCTTCCAGTGAACACTGGAGACAGTCAGTCTGAATACTAGAATAGTTTAAAATGCATAATGTTTCACTGGAACATGATCAGATGAATACTAGAATAGTCTGCCTGAACACTGGAACAGTCAGTCTGAATACTAGAATAGTCAGTCTGAACACTGGAACAGTCAGTCTTTAAAATGCTAGAATAGTCTGCCTGAACACTGGAACAGTCAGCCTGAATACTAGAATAGTCAGTCTGAACACTGGAACAGTCAGCCTGAATACTAGAATAGTCTGCCTGAACACTATAACAGTCAGTCTGAATACTAGAATAGTCAGTCTATCAAAGGAACAGTCAGTCTGAATACTAGAATAGTCAGTCTGAACACTGGATAAGTCAGCCAAGTACTATGAATGGTCTGGAACTGGAACAGTCAGCCTGAATACTAGAATAGTCAGTCTGAGCAGGAGTTGAATACTAGTAAGTCTGAATACTAGAACAGTCTGCCTGAACACTATAACAGTCAGTATGAAGTACTAGAATAGTCAGTCTGAACACTGGAACAGTCAGCTGAATACTAGAATAGTCAGCCTGAACACTGGAACAGTCAGCCTGAATACTAGAATAGGGAAGCTGAACACTGACTTCAGTCAGCCTGAACAATGAATAGTCTGCCTGGATACAGTCAGCCTGAATACTAGAATAGTCAGTCTGAACACTGGAACAGTCAGTCTGAATACTAGAATAGTCTGCTGAACACTGGAACAGTCAGCCTGAATACTAGAATAGTCAGTCTGAACACTGGACCAGTCAGCCTGAACACTAGAACCCTCCCCCCCAGTCTCCTGAACATCCCTAATACAGTCAGCCTGAATACTAGAATAGTCTGCCTGAACAACTGGAACAGTCAGCTTTTCTGAATTACTAAACAGTCAGCCACTGGAACAGTCATGCCTGAATATCAGAATAGTCTGCCTGAACACTGGACCAGTCAGCCTGAATACTAGAATAGTCTGCCTGAACACTGGACCAGTCAAATAGAATAGTCTGCCTGAACACTATAACAGTCAGTCTGAATACTAGAATAGTCTGCCTGAACACTATAACAGTCAGCCTGAATACTAGAATAGTCTGCCTGAACACTGGAACAGTCAGCCTGAATACTAGAATAGTCAGTCTGAACACTGGAACAGTCAGCCTGAACACTAGAATAGTCTGCCTGAACACTGGAACAGTCAGTCTGAATACTAGAATAGTCAGCCTGAACACTGGAACAGTCAGTCTGAATACTAGAATAGTCTGCCTGAACACTGGAACAGTCAGCCTGAATACTAGAATAGTCAGTCTGAACACTGGACCAGTCAGCCTGAATACTAGAATAGTCTGCCTGAACACTATAACAGTCAGTCTGAATACTAGAATAGTCAGTCTGAACACTGGAACAGTCAGCCTGAATACTAGAATAGTCTGCCTGAACACTGGAACAGTCAGCCTGAATACTAGAATAGTCAGTCTGAACACTGGAACAGTCAGCCTGAATACTAGAATAGTCTGCCTGAACACTATAACAGTCAGTCTGAATACTAGAATAGTCAGTCTGAACACTGGAACAGTCAGTCTGAATACTAGAATAGTCTGCCTGAACACTGGAACAGTCAGCCTGAATACTAGAA
Organism: Oncorhynchus keta; assembly: GCF_023373465.1. NCBI lineage: Eukaryota > Metazoa > Chordata > Actinopteri > Salmoniformes > Salmonidae > Oncorhynchus > Oncorhynchus keta. The sequence continues at coordinate 176,654 of NW_026280946.1, read as the reverse complement.
TAGTCAGTCTGAACACTGGAACAGTCAGCCTGAATACTAGAACAGTCAGCCTGAACACTGGAACAGTCAGCCTGAATACTAGAATAGTCTGCCTGAACACTGGAACAGTCAGCCTGAATACTAGAATAGTCAGTCTGAACACTGGAACAGTCAGTCTGAACACTATAACAGTCAGCCTGAACACTGGAACAGTCAGCCTGAATACTAGAATAGTCAGTCTGAACACTGGAACAGTCAGCCTGAATACTAGAATAGTCAGTCTGAACACTGGAACAGTCAGCCTGAATACTAGAATAGTCAGTCTGAACACTGGAACAGTCAGCCTGAACACTGGAACAGTCAGCCTGAATACTAGAATAGTTTGCCTGAACACTGGAACAGTCAGCCTGAACACTGGAACAGTCAGCCTGAATACTAGAATAGTCTGCCTGAACACTGGAACAGTCAGCCTGAACACTGGAACAGTCAGCCTGAACACTAGAACAGTCAGCCTGAACACTATAACAGTCAGCCTGAACACTGGAACAGTCAGCCTGAATACTAGAATAGTTGCCTGAACACTGAACAGTCAGTCTGAACACTGGAACAGTCAGCCTGAATACTAGAATAGTCTGCCTGAACACTATAACAGTCAGTCTGAACACTGGAACAGTCAGCCTGAATACTAGAATAGTCTGCCTGAACACTATAACAGTCAGCCTGAACACTGGAACAGTCAGCCTGAACACTGGAACAGTCAGCCTGAATACTAGAATAGTTTGCCTGAACACTAGAATAGTCTGCCTGAACACTGGAACAGTCTGCCTGAACACTGGAACAGTTAGCCTGAATACTAGAATAGTCTGCCTGAACACTATAACAGTCAGCCTGAATACTAGAATAGTCAGCCTGAACACTGGAACAGTCAGTCAAACCACTAGAATAGTTAGCCTGAACAATAGAATAGTCAGCCTGAATACTAGAATAGTCAGTCTGAACACTGGAATGGTCAGCCTGAACACTGAATAGTCTTGAACACTAGTCTGCCTGAACACTGGAATAGTCAACCTGAACACTGAAATGGTCAGTCTGAATACTAGAATAGTCTGCCTGAACACTAGAATAGTCAGCCTGAATACTAGAATAGTCAGTCTGAACACGAGACCAGTCAGCCTGAGGTTAGCATTGCAACACTATAACAGTCAGTTTGGAATAGGGAATAGCAATGGCACTGGAACAGTCAGTCTGAATACTAGAATAGTCTGCCTGAACACTGGAACAGTCAGCCTGAATACTAGAATAGTCAGGCTGAACACTGATTTCCAGTTTCAGCCATTGCATACTAAAATAGTCTGCCTGAACACACAAGACAAGCCTGAATAATAGATAACATTTACTGAACACTGGAGCCTGAATACTAGAATAGTCATACACCTGAACACTGGAACAGCCACTCAGTCTAACACTTGTTGGGGGGAACAGTCAGTGAACACTGGAACAGTAGCCTGAATACTAGAATAGTAGTCTGAACACTGGGGTTTCAGTGCCTGAATGGTGAATAGTCAGTCTGAACCTGGAACAGGGAGTTTGTTACACCATTGGGGGCCAGAGCTGCCTGAACAGTTTTGACTGGGCAGTCTGAATACTAGAATAGTCAGTCTGAACACTGGAACAGTCAGAGGTGAATACTAGAATAGTTTGGGTGAACACTGGAACAGTGAATACTGAGCCAGTCTGAACACTGGAACAGTCAGTCTGAACCATGGTCTTGTAACAGTCAGCCTGAACACTGGAACAGTCAGTGGATAGAGCGAGAATAGTCAGTCTGAACACTGGGAACAGTCAGCCTGAATACCAGAATAGTCAGTTTCTGGAACAGTCAGCCTGAATACAGGCAGGGAGTCTGCCAACACTATAACAGTCATCAATACTAGAATAGTCAGTCTGAACACTGGAACAGTCTCCCTGTGTGAGGCAGGGTCTGAATACTAGAATGTCAGTCTGAACACTGGAACAGGACAGCCTGAATACTTGAATAGTCAGGGTGAACACTGTAAGGATCAGCCTGAATTCTAGAATAGTCTGCCTGAACACAATGGAGTTGTCAGCCTGAATACTAGAATAGTCTGCCTGAACACTGGAACAGTCAGCCTGAATACTAGAATAGTCAGTCTGAGGTGGTGACAGTCATCCACACTGAATAGTCTGCCTGAACATGGAAACAGATGCTGAATACTAGAATAGTCAGTCTGAACACTGGAAAGGAGTCTGAATACTTGAATAGTCTGTCTGAACACTGGGAACAGTCAGCCTGATGACAGAATAGCCACTGAACACTGAACAGCGAGAATGAACACTATAACAGTCAGCCCTGGGGACACTGGTGACAGTCAGCCTGAATACTAGACAGAGTCTGCCACGCCACCTGGTAGGAGCACCTGTCAGGTAGGACGCAATCAACGTCAGTGCCAAACAGTCAGCCTGATGGTTCACTAGAACAGTCAGCCTGAACACTGGAACAGAGAGCAGAATACTAGAATAGTTTGCCTAGCAGTATAGCAGTCAGCCTGAACACTGAAATAGTCTGCCTGAACACTAGTCTTGAAAGCCTGAACACTTGGAACAGTCAGCCTGAATACTAGAATAGATTGCCTGGTACACTGGAACAGCACGCTCAGTTTTGGAGAGAACACTGAGAACAGTACTGGTCTGTAGTTAGTCTGCCTGAACACTATAAAAGTCTTTTGAACAATAACAGTCAGCCTCTTTGAAGACGGGAACAGTCAGCCTGAACACTATGACAGTTGATCTGAACACTGGAACAGGCAGGGAGAAGTCTCGAAACTATAACTGGAGAAGAGAGGTCAGCCTGATACACTAACAGTCAGCCTGTTGAACAGTTAGCCTGTCACTAGAATAGTCATCTGGAGAGAGGGGAGAAAGAGGTCAGAGCATAGGGTAACAGTGATCAGCGGTGTCACTGGAACAGTTAGCAAACGAGGATCGAATAGTCTGCCTGAACACTAAAATCAGGTTGAACAACAGTCAGCCTGAACACTGGAACAGGTGGCAAACCTTCCTAGAACAGTTAGCCTGAACTAGAATAGTCAGCCTGAATGGTGAAATCTTTCAGCCAGAACACTGAAAATGGTCAGCCTAAACACTGGAATAGTCAGCCTGAACACTGAAATGGTCAGCCTGAACACTGGAATTCAACCATTTCCGGGAAATGGTGCCTGAACACTGGAATAGTGAGCTCGCAATGAGAATAGTCAGCCTTGTCAGGAGAATAGTCCGCTGAATAGGGGACATAGGAACCGTCAAGGATGCATAGCAGGAGTTCTCCACTCCAGGGTTCAGAGGAGGCAGAATGGCACTGAGAAAGTTTGTCCAGAGGAAGAGAACCTAGGATGGAAGATGAGTTCTCCATGGAGAGAAGAGCCTGGCTTTTGGACAGGCGATACCATTTGATTTCACAGGCAGTTTCAGCCATTGCAACAACAAAAAACAAGCCACAAACACACAAGCCACAAGCAATAATAGATAAGCACAGAGAGTAAAGACCAAAATAGAAGGGCTGTTTCGGTTGCAGGGAGCTGTCTTTCAGTGTTCACAAGAGCACAAACCCATCATAATGTGGTGATGATGTATTCTAGGTCTCGGAGAGAGGTGGAAATATAATCCATATATTCAGAGAGTGCACCATGTCAATACGAAGCTCAACGTATGAACACAGATAAAGCTGAAGGATGATGCATGGATTTACCTGTCTATCAGTAGCACAATAGAAGTCAGTAAGTTTACATACTGTTTAACCCATTTCATATGTGTATACTGTATTCTAGTCAAGACATATCCTATTTAACTATTGCAGTAGATGTACTACTCTGTCCACGTATTTTTCAGATATACTATATATTCTATCCACATCCTGTCCATAATGCCTATGCACACACACTCGTGTTAGCTTCCGTAGCTGAGATGGGGTGAAGTTGTATTTTTGTACTTCCTCTGATGTGGGAAACCTGTTTGCGTAGGGAGCCTGGGCAGTAGAGTAGAGAGAGAGAGAGGGGGGGTGAGGAGGAGTGGAGGGGTTGATAGGGGGAGTGAGGAGGAGTGGAGGGGTTGATAGGGGGAGTGAGGGAGGAGGAGGTGTGCTGGATGTACACACACACCCCAGAGAGAAGATGGGGGATAATTGTCTTTGTGGAGGCTCATAAAGCTGCAGACATTAGCGTTAATCACGGCAGGCTGTCACCTGTGCAGCTGTGATTATCTCCTGTTATTGTCACTGCCGCGCTGTCGGGACCGGCCTCTCAGGGCTCGCTCTCTATGCTGTATATCCTTCTCTTTCTCTATCCATCTCTCTCTCTCTCTCCATTTCTCTATCTATCCCTTTCTCAGTCTCTTTGTATGTCTCTCTCTGGCCTTCTCTCTCACTCCATTTCTTTCTTTCTTTCTCTATCTCTCTCGTCTATCTCTATCTGTGAAGTTGGAGACTTTTATCTCCCTCACCAACTTTAAACTTCTGCTATCTGAGCAGCTAACCGATCGCTGCAGCTGTACATAGTCCATCGGTATTTCGGCCCACCCAATTTACCTACCTCATCCCCATGCTGTTTTTATTTTATTTACTTTTCTGCTCTTTTGCACACCAATATCCTCACCTGTACATGACCATCTGATCATGTATCACTCCAGTGTTAATCTGCTCAATTGTAATTATTCTCTCCTATGGCCTATTTATTGCCTACCTCCTCATGCCTTTTGCACACAATATATATAGATTATTTTTTTCTACTATGTTATTGACTTGTTTATTGTTTACTCCATGTGTAACTCTGTGTTGTTGTGTGTTCACACTGCTATTCTTTATCTTGGCCAGGTTGCAGTTGCAAATGAGAACTTGTTCTCAACTGGCCTACCTGGTGAAATAAAGGTGAAATAAAATATCCATCTCTCTCTCTCTCTCTCTCTCTCTCTCTCTCTCTCTCTCTCTCTCTCTCTCTCTCTCTCTCTCTCTCTCTCTCTCTCTCTCTCTCTCTCTCTCTCTCTCTCTCTATCCATCTCTCTCTCTCACTCTCTCTCTTTCAGACGTGCTCCTCCATTGAAACAAACCTGTCAGTGCCCTGCCTCTTCAATGAGCCACGGTCTCACCCTCCACCTCAGAGGAATCGACCAAAGCCTTCAGGTGCCCCGTACTCTGTGGACTTGCGTCACTGTGTCCATTGACCACGATTGATCACTCTTGAGCTAAGTAATGATAACTGTTCCCAGGCTATTACTGTGCTGTGATTTTGTGCTAAGGTGTACGGTGTCCGTATTAGGACAATCACATGTCCATAGACACAACTGCCATGAACATGTGACTTTCCTAATATGGACACCATAATGGGTGACTTTGAAACAAAACAAACTGTTGTGCCAAAAACTGAACACATAGTATTACATACTACAATACAATTGCAATTCATATTTGGATGGCTTTGTTACTACCTGAGCACTGCAAAATAACTGTATCACCCTGGAGGATGACACATCCTGACCAGCCATTGCTCTGTTTCATCCAATCAGCCCTTTCCTGTCATAGTCTATCTATACTCACAAACATGTTGATTGGGTAAGCAGTTATCTAACGTAGCAGACGTTTCTGTCTTTCTGGTCCTGACGAGAAACAAAACACTTTTTGGGAGGTTCTCTTCTGCACTGTTGAATCAATCCAAGAGGATTTAAGATTGAGTGTTGCCTTGTTAACATCCAAAAGCAGAAGTTGAGTCGCAGGCTCTCTTCCACTTCCTGGCAGAGGGGGTTAGCAGAGACAAGGCAGGCCTGCTCGGCTAGCTGCTCCAACTGAACAATACCCTTCGCTTCCTCCCAGTCCCCTCCAGCGAAGATAGAGAGAGAGCTAAGCTGCAGACAATGGAGTTAACAGGATTATAAAGGGCATCGTATAGTTCCACGAGGAGCACAAAGCTACAGCAATACACTCCACTCACACGACAGGGAGAGAAGGAAGCACACAATCAGCATCACGATAGATAAGTCTGAGGGCTGTACTATACTGTGCTGCACTGTGTTGTACTGTGCTGTACTGTTTTGTAGTGTACTGTGTTGTACTGTCAAATTTTATTTGTCACATACACATGGTTAGCTGTACTGTGTAGCGAAATGTACTGTGCTGTACTGTGTTGTACTGTGCTGTACTGTGTTGTACATAAGTGAATTGTACAGCATACAGTAGTGCTGTACTGTGCTGTACTGTGCTGTACTGTGTTGTATTACTGTGTTGTACTGTATGCTGTACTGTGCTGTACTTATATAAGTGTTACTGTGTTGCACTGTGCTGTATGCTGTTACTGTGCTGTGCTATGCTGTGTGCTCACTGTTTTCCATCCCATCATTTGCTGACCTGACTTTCTGACATCCGGTGAACATTCATCCAGTCTGGCTGGCGTAACAACGGGTGGTGAGCTGTCCTGGGGAGGTAGTTTGCTTAGGGTCCTATACCTTGGGAGCCTCGGAGGGCGACAGTCAGGGTCCCCGCCATGTGCTCCTAGTGCATCTGTAGAAGTTTGTGAGTTTTTGGTGACAAAACTCAATTATCCAGGCATTTCAGTCACGGCTGTCATTAGGCTTGTCTGATGTACGAGGAACTTAGATTCATTATGTTTCATAATGTAAGGGGTGTCCCTATGCAGCCCCAGTGAAATAATGGGTTTATGTGAGGTTATTTTCATCAAAACCCTCCATTACCGCCCTGACGTTGTTGGTAAGATGTTGTACGTCCGCAAACTATCTCATCAGGCGTGCGTGGCCACGCAGTCTTCCCACCGCTCAGAACGCACTTGGGGCCCTGTTCAGCGAGGAGATGTTGTCACGTTCTTCAAGGGGCGTGGTTTGAATGGGTGAAGTGTGTGTGTGTGTGGGGGGGTGTACGAGTGTGCATATTCACGGTGTGTGGTGTGTGTGTGTGTGAGATTTGTGTGAATGGACGACTTCACATAGGTATTCACGCCCAGGTGATTGAGTGTGGACCTTATCTTCAGAGCACTTCATGAAATAGTGCTACCCCATCGTCTCTCGTCTCAGAGAGACTAGGGATAAAGACAGGACAGCTGGTCTGCGCATGCTCTGCTTGCCGTACCTGCAGCCTTGAGGGTTAACACGTTTACATGTCTTACTTGAGTGAAGACGAGACCAGTTGGCTTCGGAGGGGTCAGTGGCACTGTATTGTCCTCTGTACTGTGCTGTACTCTCTCTGTGTTGTACTGTGCTGTACTGTGCTGTACTGTGCTGTACTGTGCTGTACTGTGTTGTACTGTGCTGTAGCTGTACTGTGTTGTACTGTGTTGTACTGTGCTGTACTGTGCTGTACTGTGCTGTGCTATGCTGTGTGCTCTCTCCCATCATTTGCTGACCAGACTTCAATTCAATTCAAGTTGGGCTGGCGTAAGCAGCCCGGGGACTTAGGGCCTAATTAGGGTCAAGACAGTCAGGGTCCATGTTGGCTGAATAAAAACTCAATTATCCAGGCATTTCAGTCAGGCTTAATTAGGCTTGTTTGTACGGCAGATTCATTATGTTTCTAATAAGGACCCTATCAGCCCCAGTGAAATAATGGGTTTATGGCACATCAAAACCTCCATTACCACCCCTGAAAGATAAACTAATACAAAATGTACAGTAAACGAGTGTAGACTTACTCTCTCTCACTCTCAGGATCTCTGGACTTATCTTCAGAGCTAGGACTCTCTCTCGTCTCTAGTAAAGCCTCTTGTCTCCACTCTCTCTCTAGGGGAATATTCTCTCTCTCTCTCTCTCTCTCTCTCTCTTAGCTCTCTCTCTCTCTCTCATTTCTCTCACTTGTCTACCCAGGGGTGGAGTAGTAATCCATTGGCTACATAGGGAAACAGAGGAAAGCTTGAGAAGGACATGAGTACTTGGTATTGTCAGAAGGAAGGTACAAGAAACTATTTGTTTCATCGACTGCACAATATCTATTCCATCAAGACTCCATGTGTGGGTTTCAGATTGCAAATTCCGTCACAGTGACTGTGATAGCTTCAACAACGCTTTGTCAATGGGGTCCAGGACCACCTTACAAAGGTGATACAGTAATGTAGAGAAATCCGCTGTCATGGTATTATATTGTAGCTATGTTGCAGCAGATCTCCTGTTCACTCATGTGTTCATAGCACAATGTGAGCTCTGCTTTAAGATATAGCTGCAGACTCTGTGAACACACACAAACATGTCACAACCACTCAAGAAAACATGGCAGCTGGCATGGGCCTTTGGCCTGTGTCTTCCTCATTAATTTCCGGGTCTTACTGTAAACAAAACAGTGGAGGGACACATTGGCTTAGTTCAGGGCTTCAAGTAAAAGTACGAGCCGATACTGATTTAAATAACCCAGAGGAGAGACAGATCTTGCCCTAGAGAATATGAGAGAGGGAAGAGCGTCAGAGGGTGAGCAACACAACATGTATGAAAGGGTTGGCTCACCAACAGAGAGAGAGCAGACTCCTATAGGGCGGAAGGAACCATCTGACAACCCAGAACCAAATCACATCCACCACCATGCTTCAAACTGACACTGAAACCAGTCAACATAGCACATTATGTAAACACAGAATGATAAAATGGGATGTATTCCATAAACAGTATGTTTTTGTTGAAAATAGGTTACACATTCATTTTAATTTGAATAATTTTGAATATTTTCTTTAGTGCACTATTATATAAATCATATCAGAATCGGAGTCCAATGATAGGACTATACTGTTATGTAGGACCATACTGTTATGTAGGACCATACTGTTATGTAGGACCATACTGTTATGTAGGAACATACTGTTATGTAGGACCATACTGTTATGTAGGTCAGGATAAATGTTTCCTTTGAGTTACAACAATAAACTGTTCCAAGGCAAACCAAACAACACACTGCACAGTAGAACCCTACATGTAAACAGGGAGGCCAGAAATGATTGATGCCCTTGAACTTTGACCTCCCAACTACTCCGACTGTCTCCAACCAATGTTCCCAACCACTACCACAGCTGAGGAAGCTGGATCTCTGGCCATATGGAATGAGAGGAGCTACACTGTTACACGATAAGGGAAAGACTTCACCAACGAGGCTACGTATCATCCTGACCCTACTGTTATGTACAGTACCGAATGGGTGACATTTATTTTCGTGTCAAATAGCCAATTGGCAAACCATCCCTTATGGGATTAATAGACACATAAACAAACATTACAATAATTCACTATGGTAATTAAATGATGATTCTTCCGGTGTTCTCTGCAGTGCGCATCACATAAAGAGTAAAAAATAAGAAAAAAAGAAAGAAAAAGTAAGGGAAAAATCTATGCATAATTGTCAATTACATCCCTAAAGCTGTAAATAATATACATTCACACTGTATCAAGGCAAGAGGAGAGAACCAGATGCAGACACAGGAGGCAGATGGTTGGAGTCTTACAATGTTTAATAATCCAAAGGGATAGGCAAGAGAATGGTTGTGGACAGGCAAAAAGGGCTAGGCAAGAGAATGGTCGTGGACAGGCAAAAAGGGCTAGGCAAGAGAATGGTTGTGGACAGGCAAAAAGGGCTAGGCAAGAGAATGGTCGTGGACAGGCAAAAAAAGGGCTAGGCAAGAGAATGGTCGTGGACAGGCAAAAGGGCTAGGCAAGAGAATGGTGGTGGACAGGCAAAAGGGCTAGGCAAGAGAATGGTCGTGGACAGGCAAAAAGGGCTAGGCAAGAGAATGGTTGTGGACAGGCAAAAAGGGCTAGGCAAGAGAATGGTCGTGGACAGGCAAAAAGGGCTAGGCAAGAGAATGGTCGTGGACAGGAAAAAAAGGGCTAGGCAAGAGAATGGTTGTGGACAGGCAAAAAGGGCTAGGCAAGAGAATGGTGGTGGACAGGCAAAAAGGGCTAGGCAAGAGAATGGTCGTGGACAGGCAAAAAGGGCTAGGCAAGAGAATGGTCGTGGACAGGCAAAAAGGGCTAGGCAAGAGAATGGTTGTGGACAGGCAAAAGGGCTAGGCAAGAGAATGGTCGTGGACAGGCAAAAGGGCTAGGCAAGAGAATGGTTGTGGACAGGCAAAAAGGGCTAGGCAAGAGAATGGTTGTGGACAGGCAAAAGGGCTAGGCAAGAGAATGGTTGTGGACAGGCAAAAAGGGCTAGGCAAGAGAATGGTTGTGGACAGGCAAAAGGGCTAGGCAAGAGAATGGTCGTGGACAGGCAAAAAGGGCTAGGCAAGAGAATGGTTGTGGACAGGCAAAAAGGGCTAGGCAAGAGAATGGTTGTGGACAGGCAAAACGGGCTAGGCAAGAGAATGGTCGTGGACAGGCAAAAGGGCTAGGCAAGAGAATGGTCATGGACAGGCAAAAGGGCTAGGCAAGAGAATGGTCGTGGACAGGCAAAAGGGCTAGGCAAGAGAATGGTTGTGGACAGGCAAAAAGGGCTAGGCAAGAGAATGGTTGTGGACAGGCAAAAAGGGCTAGGCAAGAGAATGGTTGTGGACAGGCAAAAGGGCTAGGCAAGAGAATGGTCGTGGACAGGCAAAAAGGGATAGGCAAGAGAATGGTGGTGGACAGGCAAAAAGGGCTAGGCAAGAGAATGGTTGTGGACAGGCAAAAGGGCTAGGCAAGAGAATGGTCGTGGACAGGCAAAAGGGCTAGGCAAGAGAATGGTTGTGGACAGGCAAAAAGGGCTAGGCAAGAGAATGGTCGTGGACAGGCAAAAAGGGCTAGGCAAGAGAATGGTTGTGGACAGGCAAAAGGGCTAGGCAAGAGAATGGTCGTGGACAAAAAGGGCTAGGCAAGAGAATGGTCATGGACAGGCAAAAGGGCTAGGCAAGAGAATGGTTGTGGACAGGCAAAAAGGGCTAGGCAAGAGAATGGTTGTGGACAGGCAAAAAGGGCTAGGCAAGAGAATGGTTGTGGACAGGCAAAAAGGGCTAGGCAAGAGAATGGTTGTGGACAGGCAAAAAGGGCTAGGCAAGAGAATGGTTGTGGACAGGCAAAAAGGGCTAGGCAAGAGAATGGTTGTGGACAGGCAAAAAGGGCTAGGCAAGAGAATGGTTGTGGACAGGCAAAAAGGGCTAGGCAAGAGAATGGTTGTGGACAGGCAAAAAGGGCTAGGCAAGAGAATGGTTGTGGACAGGCAAAAAGGGCTAGGCAAGAGAATGGTCGTGGACAGGCAAAAAGGGCTAGGCAAGAGAATGGTCGTGGACAGGCAAAAGGGCTAGGCAAGAGAATGGTCGTGGACAGGCTAAAAGGTCAAAACCAGATCAGAGTCCAGAAACAGGCAATGGTCAAAACCGAGGACTAGAAAAAAAGGAGAATAGCAAAAGGAGTATGGGAAAACACGCTGGTTGACTTGACTAAACATACAAGATGAACTGGCACAGAGAGCCAGGAAACACAGAGATAAATATACTGGGGGAAATAAGCGACACCTGGAGGGGGTGGAGACAATCACAGGAACAGGTGAAACAGATCAGGGCGTGACACACTGTATATATACACACATACATAACATATACAGATTGTCACACAAGAGCAGACTCAGACAAGGAGACTGGGATGAGGTAACCAAGGTATTGCTTGAAACACGGGGGGAAGGTTGAGTGCAGGCCAGGGGCATCACGGGCAGGTAGCCGGAAACCAGGTGCAGCAGCTGAGGCTGGGGCAAGAGGTGTTGGGACAGGGTGAGCAGGTCCGGTCCGGAGGGGAATCAAGGGAGCGTAGAGTGGGAATCCAGGACAGAGTAGCAGGACTGAGGAGAAGTTGGACTGGAGACAGGGACCAGAGTCAGAGCGGCAGCAGAACTGTAGCGGAGAGGAAAACAGGAACAAACGGCTAGAAGCATGGACTAAATGAGCAGAAATTATGATCTGGCAGTGTGGAAGTGGCAGGACTGAGTATTTGTAGAGGTCTTGATTATGGAACAGGTTGCAGCTGGTGGGGATCTGCTCTGACACCATCACACACACAGAGAGAGAGAGAGAGTGGCGGCAGGTCACAGGATGAGCACTAGGGGGGGCGTGGCAGGAGCAGATGTGACACAGATAAATAAATACAGAAAAAAAGAAACGGAAGTCATTTCAACCCAGTCTAGCAAAAAGAGAAGATTCATATGGGAGACAAGCCTATACACAATCTATATACACACACCATTAACCAACTAAATATTTTGACAATGTAATTATAGGTCAATTTGGACACATGGAATCATGCTGTAATCAAAAAGCTTTGCTGTCTTGGCATTCTCTCAACCAGGTTCATGAGTTAGTCACCTGGAATGCATTTAAATTAACAGGTGTGCCTTGTTAAAAGTTAATGTGTGGAATTTCTGTCTTTCTTAATTCTTTGAGCCAATCAGTTGTGCTGTGAAGGTAGGGGGTGGTATACAGATGATAGTCATATTTGCTAAAAGACCAAGTCCATATTATGCAAGAACAGCTCAAATAAGCAAAGACAAATGACAGTCCATCATTACTTTAAGACATGAAGGTCAGCCAATGCAGAACACTTCAAGAACAAAAACCGTCAAGTGCTATGATGATAGCTTTCATGAGGACCGCCACAGGAAAGGAAGACCCAGAGTTCCCTCTGCTGCAGAGGATACACTCATTAGAGTTAACTGCACCTCAGATAAATGTTGTGAAGAGTTTAAGTAACAGACACATCTCAACATCAACTGTTCAGAGGAGACTGCGTAAGTCAGGCCTTCATGGTCAAAGTGCTGAAAAGAAACCACTACTAAAGGACACCAATAATAATAATAATAATAAGAGACTTTCTTTGGCCAAGAAACACAAGAGGAAATCTGTCCTTTGGTCTGATGACCGCCTTGTCTTTGTGAGACACAGAGTAGATGAATGGATTATCTCCGCGTGTGTGGTTCCCACTGTGAAGCATGGAGGAGGAAGTGTGATGGTGTGGAGGTGCTTTGCTGGTGACACATTCAGCGAGTTCAAGGTACCCTAAACCATCATGGCTACCACAGCATTCTGCAGCTTAATGGGACTATCATTTGTTTTTCAGCAGGACAATGACCTAACACACTCCAGGCTGTTTAAGGGCTATTTGACAAAGAAGTTGAGTGATGGAGTGCTCGTCAGATGTCCTGGCCTCCACAATCAACCGACCTCAACCAAATTGAGATGGTTTGGGATGAGTTGGACTGCAGAGTGAAGGAAAACCAGCTAACAAGTACTCAGCATATGTGGGAACTCCTTCAAGACTGTTGGAGCGGGTTGAATTATACTATTTTATACTAATACAATTGATCAGAAAAATAGATTTTGTTAAACAAGTCATATATTTTTTCTCTCAAAAGGGTAGAGGTCAAACTTATTGAACCCCCTAAAGATTCTTAGAAATAAAGTAGTCAAATGTTTCGTATTTGGTCCCATATTCTAGCACGTAATGACTGCATATGACTCTTGTGAATCTACAAACTTGTTGGATCTATTTGCAGTTAGTTTTGGTTGTGCTTCAGTTTATTTTGTGCTCAATAGAAAGGAATGATCAATTCTGTATTGTGTCATTTTGGAGTCACTTTTATTGTAAATAATAATAGAATATGTTTTTAAACACTTCTACATTAATGTGGATGCTACCAGCATTATGGATAATCCTGAATGAATTGTGAATAATGATGAGTGAGAAAGTTACAGCGGGTCAAAGATCATATCCCCAAACCATCCTAACCTCTCACCTTTACCAATAACATGGGAGGTTAGCATCGGGTATTATCTTTGACCCGCTGTAACTTTGTCACTCAACATAATTCACGATTCATTCAGGAGTATCCGTAACCATGGTAGCATCCACATTAAGCTGAACTAATTCTAGTTTCTATCAGAGGACCTTACCTCTCTCAAACAGTGACATTAGGCAACATAATTATATTCTAATCCCCCTGCTCCACCTGAATCAGTGTTGTACTTACCTAGCGTTGTGTTGACAAGAGCAGTGCATGTCACTGTGGCAGGTAATTGATCACTCCAAGACTCTGCTTAGCAGTCAGCATGTCCTCAATTGTAAAGCCTTGCGGTGTATTATACCTGTAGAACGTTATACCCTGGCCTGCAGAGCGGGGCTGAAAGCCCCTTCATGTGGGGCTGGCAGGATATTTATTTAACCTTCCACTGGAGCAGAAACATGGGAGCCAATGTGAGCCAGTTGAAGGTCTAGGCTCTGCCTCAGGGTGACATTATGTAGAGCAGCAGGGTGTTGTGTGGGGGGCTGGGGTTGTGGCTGATGGGCCTCCTGGGGTGAGAGAAGCTGGGGGACGGGTGAGATGGGTGACAGGTGGTGAGGTGTACTCCTGGGTGACTCAACACACCGATCACATCCCGATACTCCTAAATGGCATCCTTGTCTTGTCTAATGTTATTCAAGAATAGAAAATGATTTTTGGGGGGATTGTTTGGCCGTACCCCCTAGTTTACAGTTTTTTTTAAGCAACTGTCATAGCGACACCAATATACCTGATAGAATAGAATAATAAACACTGTGACTTCCATGTGTACTTCGTCACGTCCTTGGGCTCAGTAATTCAAAGCTTGCTGTCAATGTCAACATATTTTCCACTTAAAGAATATCAAAACAAGACCACACATTGGCATCACATTATTTTAAACTCTCAAAACACGTTATGTACAGCAAATGATCCTCATCCCTGAAAAGCAATATACAGTATGTCAGCCCACTCCTTTATGCAGTGCATGAAACATTCTCATCCAGACTTTTTTCTATTCAACACGTGTTGTTCTCTGCTATCTTGGATCCCACTCTCTGACTCTCTGACTCAGTGCATGCATCATTCATGACTACATCTAACACTATCATACCCCAAGTAGATTTCAAGATAAAACATGCTCATCAAGTTTACAACAACTGCTTGCAAGACCTTTCCTTTTCTTTCAGATTGAAGGAGAGCAGAGGTCCACGTTTTGTTGCACCAAGCTGGCGGATTTACCGTTGCTTCTTCTGTTAGGAACAAGGTACAAGCTATATGTCTCAGGTGACAAGCCAGTTGGTTTGTTTCCACGTGTCACTGCCCTACATTGGCAATTCACTGTAACCTTTCCCTCCCCTCCCAGGAAATCAAGTCTTATAAACCGTAAAGGTTGTTATCAAGACATTTCTCATGTTTTTCGGAGGCGAAAGGCTGCCAGACAGACTCTGGCGTGGGAAGATACAGAGATTGAAGAATCCTATTTCTTCGGTATTGACCGCCTCGTCCCTCATCTGACATGTGCGTTAAACATTATTACAAAAACATCGGCCTCAAAACCCGGTCAAGTGATGGCTTTTCAATAGCAGCGATTGTACACCTCACCTCGTGCACTTGCCCTTTCAGTTATTGATTGTGATAATAGGACGTTCAGGTTTCAAAGCTTTTGAAAGCATATAGTGATAACTTCTCCGATCCCCGAGACTGGGTCTCCGAGCAAGACAGGCCTTGCTATTTAAAATGGTCAACTACATGAAATATCAGCTAGAATATGATATTATATGGTCTCAATGAACATTTACAAAGTAAGTCAAGTTGTGAAGCATGACCTCACAATGCATTTACTGTCCCTGCTGTAAAACGGGAACGAAACATGACAATGTCACATAGAAATAACAATTCCCCACAGGGATATTCTCAGTTGCCTGATCCAGCACAATGCCTTTACCTGTGATTAACTCGAGTCAATAGCAGAGTTTACCCATAGAGACGACATTCATTTTGATTCATTAAACCAACATGGCCACTTCTTACATAAAGGTTAAGTGCACTCAACAACGTGATGTTCCTGTGTTATAGATACATTTCCATACTGAAGTTGGAATAATACTGTGAACTTGTGAAAATTATGATAATGCCCTTTTAGTTGCGGAGGTGTTTGAAAAGACCACCTGAAATGTCTGCCTGTTTAGTTGGGTGGAGTTTAGCCTTTCCATGGTGACATGGCTACATTTCAGTTTCCCCTCCCTACTCAGACCATTCCCAGACAGTTCTAGCTAAATGATTATTTTACCATCTTCATTCAAAACAATCACAGTAAGGTTACTTAATTGTTACCCAGAAATTACCTTTACAATGTATCTAATTTCGGTTTGTGTGTTTGGTGGTTTAGCTTTCTCTAACTTTGTAGCAGGTATGGTCTGCATGTGTAGGTGCTTATTGCGTCATGATTTCAAGGGGTCCCAATATCTTTTCCAACTGTCCCCTTATATGGTTTTAATGCCCATTCTAGAATGCCCTTCTAGCCAATCAGAAACTAGCACTCAACAATTCTGTGGTATAATTCCTCAATAAGGCACGACGGGGTCTGGTATGTGACCAATATACAACGGCTAAGGGCTATTCTTTTGCACGAAACAATGCAGAGTGCCTGGATACAGCCCTTAGCCATTGGGCGGCAGGTAGCGAATCTCCAAGCTGACAATGTAAAAATGTGTTGTTTTGCCCCTGAGCAAGGCAGTTAACCCACTGTTCCCCAGGCGCCGATGACATAGATGCCGATGAAGGCAGACCCCCACACCTCTCTGATTGAGAGGGGTTGGGGTAAATGCAAAAGACACACTTCAGTTGAATGCATTCAGCTGTACAACTGACTAGGTATCCCTTTTTCCCTATATTGGCCACAAACCCCTGAGGTGCCTTATTGCTATTATAATCTGCTTACCAAAGTAATTAGAGCATTAAAAGGTACTGTTTTGTCATACCTGTGGTATTCGGTCTCATTTACCACGGCTTTCAGCTAATCAGCATTCAGAGCTTGACCCACCCAGTTTATAATTGATATTGAATACTGTGAAAACAGCTGCATTCGACCTTTAAAGAATAGCTGCAAGTATGGAAAACAAATCATGTGCCATTTCATTTAACACTTCATTTAGCAGGCTAAGCAGATAACCCATTATTTCTTTGTGGCAGAAGGCTGGCTGCCTCCGAAGAGAACGTTGCCTCTTTAATGGCAACGGAGTTAACAGAGCTAAGTGTTTCACACTCCAAAGGTCAGGGGCTTACAGTGATGGGATATTAGCTTGTGTTTCATTTAATGAAATCAATTATCTCTGTGCTCATAAAGGGAGATTATTGGGGACTATGAGTGAGAAAGAGGGAGAGAAAAACATGGATGTTGCTGGACATGTTTGCCTCAGAAAACCAGAGGCGTTTTGGGGTTGTTGGAATGTTCCACCTCAAACGTCTGGGTTGTACCGGTTGGATCGGACCATTATAGCCCACCAAGTATGTATTAAATTCATTTGTATACATACGGGTATACAACTTAATTACACTAGAGCCTAAGTATATCACTACAGTGAGTAGCTCTGGGTAAGACTGTCTGATAAACCACTAAAATACAAATAAAAAGTGTACCCACTGAAACAGAATGAGCTTTAAACTAACAATGGAACAAAACATAAAATACATCCTTGTAATGGGATGTTTCAGATCCTGTTTCCTTCGTATGCTTTATACAATGTACAATTGGAATGCAATACAAAAAAATCACAGTAACTGCCCACATCGTTAACAATTTGTGGTGTGACTATAGCCGTAGCTAGCAGCGTGGGATGCCACTCCAGGAAGGCCATTAAGCATCCGTAGTCAAGACCCTACTTCCTCTTCAATCAGAGGAGTGATTCCCTCCATCTGATTCCCAGCATCAGAGCCCATTACCTGACTGTCAGTGTCTGGCCATACACCCCACACTGCCTTGTATGTTTTCTGTTCTGTGTTCCTGTACATCAAGCCCCTCTTTAGGTACAATTCATCACAATTGAATTGAAATTAAATGCATTTGCTCAATGAGTTGGGTTTGAACTATATATGAATTTGTGTTTGCGGTCAAATGGAAATTAGATGGGTTTTAAGACTGTCACAAAGTGTTTTTGAGTGTTTTGGGTGTGACATAATTCAGCACAATCACAGCCTTGTATATATATATATATATCTAAACACATGGCTCTGAGCACAACTAACCTAACGTGGCAGGCCTAAAAGACTCATGAGCGGAGTCCCCACATCTGTTTTCAGGGGAAACTGAAGTTAGGTTGAAAATACTGTATCCCTGAAAACCAGAAGCATACGCTTTCTGCCCACTCAATAGAGAGGAGAGCACAACCAGCAGCGATCTTGCTTTTCACTGGCCCTGCAACCAGGTGGGGGAAAGTATACACAACATTAGGCACAAAACATTAGGAATATTGAGTTCCACCCCCCTTTTGTCCTTTACAACAGCCTCAAGAGACCCAAGAAAACACTACATAAAGAGAGACCTAAACCAACACTACATAAAAGAGAGACCTAAACCAACACTACATAAAGAGAGACCTAAACCAACACTACATAAAGAGAGACCTAAGACAACACTACATAAAGAGAGACCTAAACCAACACTACATAAAGAGAGACCTGATACAAAAGAGAGACCTAAGACAACACTACATAAAGAGAGACCTAAACAACACTACATAAAGAGAGACCTAAGACAACACTACATAAAGAGAGACCTAAGACAACACTACATAAAAGAGACCTAAACCAACACTACATAAAGAGAGACCTAAGACAACACTACATAAAGAGAGACCTAAGACAACACTACATAAAGAGAGACCTAAACCAACACTACATAAAAGAGACCTAAGACAACACTACATAAAGACAACAACACTACATAAAGAGAGACCTAAGACAACACTACATAAAGAAACCAACACTACATAAAGAGAGACCTAAGACAACACTACATAAAGAGAGACCTAAACCAACACTACATAAAGAGAGACCTAAGACAACACTACATAAAGAGAGACCTAAGACAACACTACATAAAGAGAGACCTAAACAACACTACATAAAGAGAGACCTAAGACAACACTACATAAACAGAGACCTAAACCAACACTACATAAAGAGAGACCTAAGACAACACTACATAAAGAGAGACCTAAGACAACACTACATAAAGAGAGACCTAAGACAAACCACATAAAGAGAGACCTAAGAACACTACATAAACAGAGACCTAAGACAACACTACATAAAGAGAGACCTAAACCAACACTACATAAAGAGAGACCTAAGACAACACTACATAAAGAGATCTAAGACAACACTACATAAAGAGAGACCTAAGACAACACTACAAAGAGAGACCTAAGACAACACTACATAAAGAGAGACCTAAGACAACACTACATAAAGAGAGACCTAAGACAACACTACATAAAGAGAGACCTAAGACAACACTACATAAAGAGAGACCTAAGACAACACTACATAAAGAGAGACCTAAACCAACACTACATAAAGAGAGACCTAAGACAACAATACATAAAGAGAGACCTAAGACAACACTACATAAAGAGAGACCTAAACCAACACTACATAAAGAGAGACCTAAATCAACACTACATAGAGAGAGACCTAAACCAACACTACATAAAGAGAGACCTAAATCAACACTACATAAAGAGAGACCTAAGACAACACTACATAAAGAGAGACCTAAGACAACACTACATAAAGAGAGACCTAAGACAACACTACATAAAGAGAGACCTAAACCAACACTACATAAAGAGAGACCTAAACCAACACTACATAAACAGAGACCTAAGACAACACTACATAAAGAGAGACCTAAGACAACACTACATAAAGAGAGACCTAAGACAACACTACATAAAAGAGAGACCTAAGACAACACTACATAAAGAGAGACCTAAGACAACACTACATAAAGAGAGACCTAAGACAACACTACATAAAGAGAGACCTAAACAAACACTACATAAAGAGAGACCTAAGACAACACTACATAAACAGAGACCTAAGACAACACTACATAAAGAGAGACCTAAGACAACACTACATAAAGAGAGACCTAAGACAACACTACATAAAGAGAGACCTAAGACAACACTACATAAAGAGAGACCTAAGACAACACTACATAAAGAGAGACCTAAGACAACACTACATAAAGAGAGACCTAAGACAACACTACATAAAGAGAGACCTAAGACAACACTACATAAAGAGAGACCTAAGACAACACTACATAAAGAGAGACCTAAGACAACACTACATAAAGAGAGACCTAAACAAACACTACATAAAGAGACCTAAGACAACACTACATAAAGAGAGACCTAAGACAACACTACATAAAGAGAGACCTGACCAACACTACATAAAGAGACCTAAGACAACACTACATAAAGAGAGACCTAAGACAACACTACATAAAGAGAGACCTAAACCAACACTACATAAAGAGAGACCTAAGCCAACACTACATAAAGAGAGACCTAAACAAACACTACATAAAGAGAGACCTAAGACAACACTACATAAAGAGAGACCTAAACCAACACTACATAAAGAGAGACCTGACCAACACTACATAAAGAGAGACCTAAGACAACACTACATAAAGAGAGACCTAAGACAACACTACATAAAGAGAGACCTAAGACAACACTACATAAAGAGAGACCTAAGACAACACTACATAAAGAGAGACCTAAGACAACACTACATAAAGAGAGACCTAAACCAACACTACATAAAGAGAGACCTGACCAACACTACATAAAGAGAGACCTAAGACAACACTACATAAAGAGAGACCTAAGACAACACTACATAAAGAGAGACCTAAGACAACACTACACATCTAGCCGCTGGAGAGCACCCTTACCTGCCCATCTATAAAGTACGTCTCTGTAATCTAGAATGGGTAGGATGGTCCTCTGAATCAGGGTTAGTTTGGCAGCTGGGGTGAAAGAGGTGTGATTACGATAGAGGAAACCAAGTCTAGATTTAACCTGAGATTGCAGCTTTGATATGTGCTGACAGAAGGACAGTATACCATCTGCCATAGTCCCAAGTACTGCGTTGCAGTTCTTGACACAAACCGGTGCTCCTGGCACTTACTACCACACCCTGTTCAAAGGCACTTAAATCTTGTGTCTTGCCCATTCACCCTCTGAATGGCAAATATACACAATCAGTGTCTCAATTGTCTCAAGGCTTAAAAATCCTTCTTTAACCTCTCTCCCCCCTTCATCTACAACTGATGGAAGTTAATTTAACAGGTGACATCAATAAGGGATCATATCTTTCACCTGGATTCACCTGGTCAGTCTGTCATGGAAAGAGTGGGTGTTCATAATGTTTCATACACTCAGTGTATAATGTAGGCTACACTCTGAGAAAAAAAGGTTCCAAAAACAGGAGATTCCCAACACCTCCTTGTTAGGGTATAACTAGGCCCTCAAAGAAAGGCCTTGTGATATATGGAATGTTTTGGCATAAATAATAACATTTTTAAGGCTAATAAGGCTGGTGGAACCCTTCAGAGAGGGTTCTACACTGAGCAAGAAATATAAACGCAACATGTAAATTATTGGTCCCACGTTTCATGAGCTGAAATAAAAGTTCCCAGAAATGTTCCATATGCACAAAAAAATTGATTTATCTCAAATTGTGCACAAATGTGTTTATATCGAAGTTAGTGAGCATTTCTCCTTTGCCAAGATAATCCATCCACCTGACAGGTGTGGCATATCAAGAAGCTGATTAAAGAGCATGACCATTACACAGGTGCACCTTGTGCTGGGGAAAATAAAAGGCCACTCTAAAATGTGAAGTTTGTGTTCCCACTCTCCTCCTCCACAGATTCTAAGTTCAATTGCTTTCTAACTCCAACATTGGAGTCATATGAATGGACTGGAGCAAAATGAACACAACGTAATTTGACAGACGCCCCAAATACATATATCTGATTCTCCAACCTGTCAGTCAAGCCAGGATCCAGCCACTGAGCCTCTGCAGGCAGCGAAGTTGCAATCTCTTCTCTAAGACAGACTAGTGAAAAAACAAGCATCAACAGAGAATTGTATTATAACAGACGTATATTGAAATGGAGTGACACAAGCCTGACAATAATGCATACTATCACTACTTTTGAGGAGCATATTTGAAATTGTTCTGCGGCCGCATGCTCGTCTAGATGTAGTAGATTGAAAACAATGTGTTTTCTTGTTCGGACATGACAGCTGTTTTCAAAGCAAGTCTGGTATCTGACTATAAACAAAGATGGAGACATTGATCCTGTTGAGATTGTGACGGCCCTGAATTTTCTGAACCGTCTCAGTGCAGCTCCTTCCAATAGGGCGCTTTCCCTTTAATTCCCAATTAAATAGCCAGCATCAGCTGCACGAAAGTGGGGTTGTGATGGAGACGTGCATGAGGATGTGTTCAACCCTCAGTTCCGAAGCTTCTCGATTCCGTTTGTTTTGTTGCCGTTAAACGTGTGTTTTGTAGCTTAAGAGAGTTTACCCAGGATCGGATCCACTCTTTGCGTCCCTGGACTACACCTCTCCGTTCTTCGTGGCCTTTCTCCGCTGGAGATCTATTGGCGGATTGGATTGTCTGACTGACCGACTACCACCTTTTTGTATACGGTATTTCATTTGTTTGGATGTGATGTATACTGTGATTTATGTAGTTAGTTGTAGTTGAGGACTTAATTAAGAGTTGATCCGCTTTAAAGTTCTGTGGTAAAGTAATTGTTATATTGATTGTATGTTTAGTACTGGGTTTACGCTACACTGAATGAACGGACAAACATCGCGTGACAAAAGTCACTTGAGTTCACTGAACTCCTTTACCGGGCTGGACTCTTTTTAGGCCCGAGGTACAGGACATTTCTGGAGGAACCAGAACTCATTGTGATATTATTATATGTGTGTGTGTAATCATTGTTGTTGCTAATACAACCCACGCAACAGAATATAGTTGTTTTTGAAGTTCTTTTCAATGTTTTAAGGGTTTATGAAAAGTTTATGTCCATCCTGACTTTTACATACGTCCTTTGTATTGGTGTAGACTTGACGGACCAGATGGGACTCATTCCCACCCAAACTAAAAGGAGAAACCAATGTTTTCTCTGGTAGGCACAACCTACCTGGCACCCCTATAAATAATAACCTCAAGTCAAAACCGTTACAAGATACATAGTATCTTATAAACCCTTTCAACATAGCAGTGTCCTATTGAGGTGTCTTTAAATTACAAAAAATAAGAACTCCTGTATTTGGAAGGTGTTTTTGTTTTATTTTCTCATATAATTCACAGTGTAATATTAAAAACACATTGTACATCTGTCACAAATACAGGTATTCACTCTCATCTACAATGGATCCAATACATCATACCTCACAATGTATTGAAAAGTTGCTCCATTGAACACAGTTAATGGAGATAGATATTCAAATCATGTTGTCCTGTACCCCATCCCAAATCATGTTGTCCTGTACCCCATCCCAAATCATGTTGTCCTGTACCCCATCCCAAATCATGTTGTCCTGTACCCCATCCCAAATCATGTTGTCCTGTACCCCATCCCAAATCATGTTGTCCTGTACCCCATCCCAAATCATGTTGTCCTGTACCCCATCCCAAATCATGTTGTCCTGTACCCCATCCCAAATCATGATATAGATACACTTTCTGTCCTTTAATCAGGAGTTATCTATTTTTATCAGTAGCCCCGAAGGTGGAAGACACACTAACGTGCGTTAACACTTTTGTATTGGCACATATCAGGGAAATGTAGGAGCTTAGTCTGCTCTTAGACCGGCCTATAATGGGATGTTGCTGTAAATCTATACACACCTCTGCAGAAATGTAAGCAATAAAACTTAATGGGACCATAACATTATCAAATTGTACCAATACTGCCATCACATCCCCTTATGAGGACCATTCTTCTTCTCTGTTAGACCAGGGAGGGCTATGTACAAACACACACACAGACACACACACACACACACACAAACACACACACACATACACACACACACACTGAAGAGCCAGATAACATTGCTACGACAAATAGAATGTCCTGTAATTTCACCCAAATCACACACTCTTAGAAAAAGGGTTCCAAAGGGTTTTTCGGCTGTCCCCATAGGAGAATCTTTTTGGTTCCAGGAAGAACCCTTCTTGGTTCCAGGTAGACTTCTTTGGGGTTCCATGTAGAACCGACTATTTATCTCTAAGAGTATTTAAAAGCATCCCAGAGATTTTCAGACACAGCTTGATATGACATACACTTAGAGATAAATG
>NW_026280946.1:62500-147500 GCF_023373465.1 Oncorhynchus keta | reverse complement strand
CCACTGGACCCCTAGCCAGGGTAATGGCTTGACAAATCAGATCTGTCAGATCTGTATTTACCTTTTCTCATTTGTCCTCCAGATAAAGAGCTAACTGGACAGACCTCTGGGGGATTGCATGTGATTTACTGTACCAAGAACTGCACCGAGTCAGCCACAACAGAACTGGAGATATTCTGGGATATCGTCTTGGAGGGGAGCGTATTAACCATATAATTAAACATTTAGTGGTTTTAACTGGGTAGCTTGTAATGAGGGTCCGTATTCATAAAGCGCCTCAGAGTAACAGTGCTGATCTGGGATCAGGTCCTCCCTATTATTCATTATTATCGACTACAGTCTTGGAAAAATAGGTTCTACCTAGAACCAAAAAGTGTTCTCCTATAGGGACAGCCGAAGAGCCGCTTTGGAACCCTTTTTTTCTAAGAGTGTAGGCAAAACAGATACCAGATCAGATTTCCTACACTAAGATGCTTTAAAAAAATATGTCCGTATCAAAACGGACTCCCTCTGTCTTTGAGTCACACTTTATTTGGATCGTCCCATATAGATACTCTACAGATGGTCATACTATCAACAAACTATCTGTTGATCAGCAACTGCATGGTAAGGCTACGGTTAAGGTTAGGTTTAGAATAAGGGTAAGGGTTAAGGTAAGGGTTAGGGTTAGGGCTAGGGTTAGGGTAGGGGTTAAGTTTAGGTTTAGGATAAGGGTTAAGGTTAGTAGATAGTTCAAATCTGACTGATAGTCTGTAGAGCATCTACAAATGGACTATCCAAATAAAGTGTAACCTGTCTCTGAAAGTGTATCAGCGATTAGAGAAACTACTGTGCTGCTGAGAGGGGGGCTGCCATGGAAGAAGAGAGAGAGTGAGGCTGCCATGGAAGAAGAGAGAGAAGGAGGGAGGCTGTCATGGAAGAAGAGAGAGAGGGAGGCTGCCATGGAAGAAGAGAGAGAGGGAGGGAGGCTGCCATGGAAGAAGAGAGAGAGGGAGGGAGGCTGCCATGGAAGAAGAGAGAGAGGGGAGGCTGCCATGGAAGAAGAGAGAGAGAGAGGGGGCTGCCATGGAAGAAGAGAGAGAGGGAGGGAGGCTGCCATGGAAGAAGAGAGAGAGGAGGGGAGGCTGCCATGGAAGAAGAGAGAGGGAGGGAGGCTGCCATGGAAGAAGAGAGAGAGGGAGGCTGCCATGGAAGAAGAGAGAGAGAGAGGGAGGCTGCCATGGAAGAAGAGAGAGAGGGAGGGGGCTGCCATGGAAGAAGAGAGAGAGTGGGAGGGAGGGAGGCTGCCATGGAAGAAGAGAGAGAGGGAGGCTGCCATGGAAGAAGAGAGAGAGGGAGGGAGGCTGCCATGGAAGAAGAGAGAGAGGGAGGGAGGCTGCCATGGAAGAAGAGAGAGAGGGAGGGAGGCTGCCATGGAAGAAGAGAGGGAGGGAGGGAGGCTGCCATGGAAGAAGAGAGAGAGGGAGGGAGGCTGCCATGGAAGAAGAGAGAGAGGGAGGCTGCCATGGAAGAAGAGAGAGAGGGAGGGAGGCTGCCATGGAAGAAGAGAGAGGGGAGGGAGGCTGCCATGGAAGAAGAGAGAGAGGGAGGGAGGCTGCCATGGAAGAAGAGAGAGAGGGAGGGAGGCTGCCATGGAAGAAGAGAGAGAGGGAGGCTGCCATGGAAGAAGAGAGGGAGGGAGGGAGGCTGCCATGGAAGAAGAGAGAGAGGGAGGCTGCCATGGAAGAAGAGAGAGAGGGAGGCTGCCATGGAAGAAGAGAGGGAGGGAGGGAGGCTGCCATGGAAGAAGAGAGAGAGGGAGGGAGGCTGCCATGGAAGAAGAGAGAGAGGGAGGCTGCCATGGAAGAAGAGAGAGAGGGAGGGAGGGAGGCTGCCATGGAAGAAGAGAGAGAGGGAGGCTGCCATGGAAGAAGAGAGAGAGGGAGGGAGGGAGGCTGCCATGGAAGAAGAGAGAGAGGGAGGCTGCCATGGAAGAAGAGAGAGAGGGAGGCTGCCATGGAAGAAGAGAGAGAGGGAGGGAGGGAGGCTGCCATGGAAGAAAAGAGGGAGGGAGGGAGGCTGCCATGGAAGAAAAGAGAGAGGGAGGGAGGCTGCCATGGAAGAAGAGAGAGAGAGGGAGGGAGGGAGGCTGCCATGGAAGACCTAAGGCTGGTGAACAAGCTGAGCTCCTGGAACAGTGGAGCATACAGGGTAAGCCCTGTTTGCTTAACTCACTATTGCCAGCCGTGTTAACTAGCTATCTATGTGCTGTGTTAGCAAGGCAGTTCCAACCATACTAACTAGCTTTGGCCGTGTGAGCTAGCTAGCTCCAGCAGCCCATATGGAGCTAGGGAAAACTGAAACATAGCTGGTGATGTGACAGGTCAGTTACAAAACAGATTATATATGGCTGGTTAGCGTTGCATTTCCAGGGCACAGATATATTATTTATACCCTCCCATGCGTGTCCCTGACTCTATTACGGGCCTTAAATTCCAGGGATAAAGGCACCATTCTCATGTGTGTGTGGTGTGTGTGTGTGTGTGTGTGTGTGTGTGTGTGTGTGTGTGTGTGTGTGTGTGTGTGTTTGTGTGTGAGAGATTGAGTGAGGCAGGATTACAGAAGCATTTACTGGGATTACAGAAGCATTTACTGGTGTGTCCGTGTTAGAGAGAGAGAGCCCATTTATAGGAAAATGGGCTGTGAGAGAGAGAAAGAGAGAGAGGAGTGGATAAAATAGAGTACATTAGAGGGAGAGGTGGAAGAATATGGAAAAGAGATGAGAGCAGAGGGTGAATTAGTAAAATAAAGTAGAAGACAGGAGAAAGAGATAAATATAGAAGGATATAGTGGGTAGAGGAGAGCAGAAAGAGATAAATATAGAAGGATATAGTGGGTAGAGGAGAGCAGAAAGAGATAAATATAGAAGGATATAGTGGGTTGAGGAGAGCAGAAAGAGATAAATATAGAAGGATATAGTGGGTAGAGGAGAGCAGAAAGAGATAAATATAGAAGGATATAGTGGGTAGAGGAGAGCAGAAAGAGATAAATATAGAAGGATATAGTGGGTAGAGGAGAGCAGAAAGAGATAAATATAGAAGGATATAGTGGGTAGAGGAGAGCAGAAAGAGATAAATATAGAAGGATATAGTGGGTAAAGGAGAACAGGAAGAGATAAATATAGAAGGATATAGTGGGTAGAGGAGAACAGAGCAGATGGCAGGTAATGCTGCTTTGCTCTCATTACATTTCTCCCCAGCATTATTGTTTAGGAAATGGATATTACTGGGGACATAATAGCCTTTACTGGCAATTTCCTCTCATTTAATTCCCCTAGTCCTGCAGTTTCAATCAGCTTCAAAGCCAGATGAAACGCTTTGCTGGGTCTGGGAAGACAGCATCTATGTATCGTCTACAAGGAAAATAGCACGCCTTGGCAGTCACTGTGCGTGGTTTATTCTCCAAGCAGTGTGCAATGCATACAACATCAATAGAGCAGTGTACCAATCCACGAGGGGTGAAACTGTACACTGTTTAATGATGTACTGTAATAAAAACACATCTGTCATTGAGGGCGATGTTTCATTTACAGGTAGAGCAGGTAGGCCAGTTTGTCAGTGTATCTGTTATGGGCTACTTGTAAGACCCCATCTTAACCACATGGTGCTTACGGTGTAATGGATCTTGAGTACAGATCTCCTCAGATGTAGAGGCTAAAGTGAAAGCCTGTTTTCAACCCGTTTACCATCCGTCCCTGAGCTTGGCACAATCAATCCCCTAGAGCCACTTCTGTTTAATGTCGCCAATCCGCTGGAGATTTACCTTCCAAGGTATTTTTTCATCCTGGCCAACCGGTAGTGCTTACAACACGGTTCATGTTTCTCTTAAGGAAGGATGATAGGCTCGGTTCACACTTTCATCAGCAGATTGTTACAAACAGTACACCGCTGCAGGCTTAGTTGGAATAATGCAACACTGTACTTTTTAAGTGAATAATATGTGTGCTAGCAGCATGGGGTTCCAGGGAGGTCACAGGGCTGGAGGTCGTTGCTGATAGGGAGCCGAGAGAAACTAGGCCTATGATGACATCACTGTGCCCAGCTATTGTTTACAGCGTGTAGTGGTGGTAAGCAGCAGTCGAGGACTGCAACATTTCAGCAATTCAGATGTCCTGCTTTCGGTAAAATTACAGGAGTTTTGCAACCTTACAGCAGCTCAATGTGTTTCCCACTGCTGGTCTTGAAGTGCCTTTGTCTATGCTGATTTGAGTGTATTCTGTATACCACCACCCTATCCGTTTTCACTTGTTACACCATTGAAACTGAGTACATGTGTTGTAAGTAACAGGAGATTCTAACATTGGTTGAAATACATGGGGAAAGCATGAGAAAGGCCCGACATACCACAGCTAGACGAACTGAGACCAAGATCTTCAATGTGCTGTAGCTTCTCTGGCTTCATTTCATAGGTTTAATACCAATACAGGGGTGAACCTCCAGTGTGACACCAGATGACAATAACACATGTAGGCTGAACATATACAGTATATAAGCATGCTTGGATTTGTATTTTTCCAACATGACTTTCGAGAGTAGGCATTGCAATTCAGGACACATCAGCACAGTATTCCTCAAAGGCATCTCATTTTAGCATTTTTCTTTTGCACGCTGACTCTGGACATTGTCGCCTCTTCACGAACAACAACAAAAAATAATTCTATTGGTTCCTGCAACATTTGATTTCCCAGAATGCCAGAGGAAGAGTAGAGTGGAACGTTACTCTGCGTTGACAAGTTAGAGAGCGAGGCCCTGACATTTCAAATGCTTACACGTTTTGTACGCTATTGAACTTTCCTCTTTGCCTTCAAGAAATGTTGAATAAATCACTGAATAAGTCCAGACAAACAACACAACATATTTATTCCTTCACTTTGTGTCCTGCGGTGGATTCAGAGACAAGAATAATGGCAACAATCGTGTTGTGTTTAAAACCTGAGCTGAATGATAGAGACAGAGACTGGCAGATAGAAACAGAGTGGGCTGGTTTTCATCACATGCTTCTCATGACGGGCAGACAGTACGAAACAACCATGGCACCAAACACCAACCACCACTATTCCAGATGGCCGGAATTTAATGGCCCGGGATTCAGTCACAGGCACATTGTGGTCCTCTGTGGCTCAGTTGGTAGAGCATTAAGCTTGCAATGCCAGGAAGGTGGGTTTGATTCTCACTGGGGAAACCTACATGAAAACTGTACGTCTCTTTGGGTAAAAGGGCTGCTCAATGGCATATGTAATGTGACAAGGCCCCTGCATTTCCGTGATGTTCATGAAGATCGTATTCACAGTAAACGCTGTGGATGTAAGCATCTGTTACAAGTCAAAGCTATGTTCTACATCCCATAATAAACAAACCATCTGTTATTGGTAGAAGGTAAAACAGCTTCAGTTTTGTAACTATAGGATCCCGCACGTTCTAAGTGGAATGTTTGCAAAGAGCATCGTTATTATGTGCTCAAGTCTCCAATCTGGGTTATGAGTTTGTACTGAATGTTGTATGTTTCTACAGGGTTGTGTGGGTAGAACAAGAAACCCTGCAGACAGACATTGTATCCTGTTTGTTGTGAATTTTGTGAACTCCTTGAGGAACACACCTATTCTGGTCCAAAGCAGGGCACCATATAGGGAATAGGGTGCCATTTGGGAAGTCAGGGTAAAACGCCAGACATGGTCAGTATCAAAACCCCTCTTATAAATTTGGCTCAACATCGTCCGGGTTAGGGGAGGGTTTGCCCGGCCGGGATGTCTTTGACCCATCGCGCTCTAGGGACTCCCGTGGCGGGCCGGCACATGCACGCTGACACGGTCGCCAGTTGTACTGTGTTTCCACTGACACATTGGTTGGACTGGCGAGCAGTGTGTCAAAACGCAATGCGGATTGGCAGGGTCATGTTTCGGAGGATGCATGGCTCTCAACCTTCGCCTCTCCCGAGTCCGTACTTGAGTTGCAGCGATGGGACAAGACTGTAAGTACCAATTGGATATCACGAAAAGGGGTAAAAGTTTTTTTTTTTAACAACTACTGTACTCTGAATCATTTAAAAAGAAATCAGATGCCACACCAAGGATCCGTACCTGAGTAGTACTGTACGTTGGAATGACTATGAATGAAAAATAGTCGAATTGGAGGAGAATGAAAGGAGTCGTAAAATATTTAAAAACTGTAGAAGGAATAGAAAGAATATTATGGAGTCTGACAGCATTGATGCATCATTGGGGAAACTCTTTCTCTCTTTCCCCCATCCCCTTTTCTCTCCCTCTATCTTTAACTCTCACTCTTTCCCCATCCCCTCTCTTTCTATCTCACTTTCTCTCCCTCACTCTTTCTCTCTCTCTTTCCCACCCCTTCTCTTTCTCCCCCATCCCCCCACACCCTCTCTCCCCTCCCCTCCCTCTATTCCCACTGTGTGGTAGAACCCTACCGAGGACAGGCCTGACTTATAGTGGGGGTTTACCCTGTAACACAACAGTTAAAAGCAGCTATGATGAATCAAGACTTCTCAGTACATCTGCTGTGACAGCTGGAGTCAGAGAGGTAGCATTGGAGAGAGGAGAGGAGAGGGAAAGGGGGATACCTAGTCAGTTGTACAACTGAATGCCTTCAACTGAACTGTGTCTTCCGAATTGAACCCAACCACTCTGAATCAGAGAGGTGCGGGGGGCTGCCTTAAGAGAGCTTCACTCATTATGAACAGCTCCGATAGTAAAGACGTCAGCCGAATAGACAACTCTGTCAGAGCTGGCCAAGCCGCGATGAAACCTACAGGCGTACCTCCCAGGCTTCAGTCATATAGTACATACGCACATACTTTATGTGGCCAAAAGTATGTGGACACCTGCTTGTCAAATATCTTATTCCAAAATCATAGGCATTAATATGGAGCTGGTCCCCCCCCTTGCTATTATAACAGCCTCCAGTCTTCTGGGAAGGCTTTCTACTAGATGTTGGAACATTGCTGTGGGGACTTGCTTCCATTCAGCCACTCAAGCATTAGTGAGGTCGGGCACTGGTGTTGGGCAATTAGGCATGGATCGCAGTCAGCGTTCCAATTCATCCCAAAGGTGTTCATTGGGGTTGAGGTCAGAGCTCTGTGCAGGCCAGTCAAGTTCTTCCACACCGATCTTGACAAACCATTTTTGTATGGACCTCGCTTTGTGCACAGGGGCATTGTAATGCTGAACCAGGAAATTGCCTTCCCCAAACTGTTGCCACAAAGTTGGAAGCACAGAATCGTCTAGAATGTCATTGTTTGCTGCATCATTAAGATTTCCCTTCAGTGCAACTAAGGGGCCTAGCCCGAACCATGAAAAACCGCCAAACCCAGATTAGTCCGTCGGACTGCCAAATGGGGAAGTGTGATTCATCACTCCAGAGAACACGTTTCCACTGCTCCAGAGTCCAATGGCAGCAAGCTTTTCACCACTCCAGCCGACGCATGGTGAGCTTAGGCTTGTGTGCGGCTACTTGGCCATGGAAACCCATTTCAAGAAGCTCCAGAAGAACTGTTCTTGTGCTGATGTTGCTTCCAAAGGCATTTTGGAACTCGGTAGCGAGTGTTGCAACCGAGGACAGGCGATTTTTATACACTACGCGCTTCAGCACTCGGTGGTCCTGTTCGGTGAGCTTGTGTGGCCTACCACTTCGCGGCTGAGCTGTTATTGCTCCTAGACGTTTCCACTTCACAATAAAAGCAACTTACAGTTGACCGGGGCAGCTCTAGCAGAGCAGAAATTTGACAAACTAACTTGTTGGAAAGGTTGAAAGTCACTGAGCTCTTCAGTAATCCGCAGAGTACGACCCTGCCTCACACAGGAAGCGGCGCAGGTCCTAATCCAGGCACTTGTCATCTCCCGTCTGGACTACTGCAACTCGCTGTTGGCTGGGCTCCCTGCCTGTGCCATTAAACCCCTACAACTCATCCAGAACGCCGCAGCCCGTCTGGTGTTCAACCTTCCCAAGTTCTCTCACGTCACCCCGCTCCTCCGCTCTCTCCACTGGCTTCCAGTTGAAGCTCGCATCTGCTACAAGACCATGGTGCTTGCCTACGGAGCTGTGAGGGGAACGGCACCTCAGTACCTCCAGGCTCTGATCAGGCCCTACACCCAAACAAGGGCACTGCGTTCATCCACCTCTGGCCTGCTCGCCTCCCTACCACTGAGGAAGTACAGTTCCCGCTCAGCCCAGTCAAAACTGTTCGCTGCTCTGGCCCCCCAATGGTGGAACAAATCCCTCACGACGCCAGAATAGCGGAGTCAATCACCACCTTCCGGAGACACCTGAAACCCCACCTCTTTAAGGAATACCTAGGATAGGATAAGTAATCCTTCTCACCCCCCCTTTAAGATTTAGATGCACTATTGTAAAGTGACTATTCTACTGGATGTCATAAGGTGAATGCACCAATTTGTAAGTCGCTCTGGATAAGAGCGTCTGCTAAATGACTTAAATGTAAATGTAAATGCAGTAAGGCATTTGTCAATGTTTGTCTATGGAGATTGCATGGCTGTGTGCTCGATTTTATACTTTTGTCAGCAATGGGCTGTCTACATACTTTTGTGTATATAGTGTAAATAGAATGGAAATGATGGGGAATAAATAGGATGTGCATCCTCCCAGCCTCCTGGATCCTCCCAGCATTCAGTCTTAGTGCACTCTCACTGTCAGACAGAGCTTGAAAGTAGATGTTTTATCCTCTGACATTTACACTAACTTTCAACAAAAATGGATGCTGTAAAGTCTTCTTGTTTGGTGGCCAAATATTGACAGATCTTCCTGAAATGAGATCATTTCAAACAGACCCTCCATCACCTCAGGGCATGCAGCTGTAACTACAGACAGAGCTAGCTAGCAACTCCAATAGGCACCCAAACTGTAAACCAACCGCACAGAAGACATGTTGTATGTGGATAGGATATGTTATCGTGGCTTGTCTAGGTGGTCAGAGGTTTGAATCCGGCCTACTGGCCTACTGACACAACCTCTCTGTATCTTTCCCCCCTGTCATCCTCTATCTCTATCTGTTCAGTCAAATCAGAAAATACATTAAAAATAGAATGTTGCAGGCACAGTGCATCCTAGGTGTTGTTTGAGCTTCGAAGAGGTGAAAACTAGTCATGTGGAGTCATTGTCAGAATTTTGTCCTTTCTCTGAACAGAATGCTGATTGTCACTTTTCCACCTTCCACTAGTTCTGTTCCTCTCTTGTCTTCCTCCCTCACTAGAGCAATGTGGCGTGTTCTCACTTCTTCCTCTCCCGGGTTGCATTGCCTCATATGTGACAAGTCATTCTCTGTATCCACCGTGCTGTCAATCATACGTTCCGGTTGCATCCCAAATAGTGCACTACTTTTGACCAGGCTATGATCAGTAGTGCACTATATAGGGAATAGGGTGCCATTTTGGACCCACACACTCAATCAATAATTCAACACTGTGTTTTTTCCATCTATCACATAGGAAGAAGGCACATAGGAATAAGGGGGCTGCAGGACGTTGCCATGGCCAAACACGGTGTGGATTTAGAGTTTCAGGCATTAATCTGCACAGGTATGTACATATTAATATACTCATTACCTTGCCTTTGGGGGGCAAGTGGGAGGTAGCGGGGGTATGTGACCTGTATGTACAGAGGACACTGGAGGAACTAGAGAGCCCAGAAAAACCTCCAGACATTGGTCTGCGTCCAAAATGGCACCCTGTTCCCTATGTAGTGCACTACTTTTGACCAGGGCCAATAGGTCAAAAACAAGTGCACTATGTAGGGAATAGGGTGCCTTTTGGGATGGCTTTTCACTATGAACTGGGATCAGTCTAATGGAGTGAGTCTGTTTTCTTTCCTTGTAAATGTTTTCCCTTGCCCATTTGCCATGGACTCTCTTTTTATGGATAACAGCATCTCAGCATCTCAACATCTCAGCATCTCAACACCTCCCACCCACCACCCACCACCCACCACCCACCACTCCTCTCCCCCAGGAACACCCAAAATACACAACCCGTTTTAATCATGTTCCATTTGATTCATTCTCACAGCCGACGGAGAGCGACAGCCTTATTAATCATATTCTGCCCTCACTGAGAAAAAGGCGGGGGAAACGACCGCGGGAAACATATTGTCGCTTGTTTATGCACTAAATTAATTTCTCTCACAACCACGTCTTGTTTCAGAATTAGATGAAATCCGCCCCAGGTTAAGGAATATTCATGGTTTGCATGTTAATCCTTGTTTCGTCTTACTCCTCAGTGTATTTCTGTAACGGTTGGTAGCAACAGGACAGATCCAGATATGGTGATGAACACACTCCATGCAACATTGGTTTAACACAACATGTGTTAGGAGAATAGAGGAGAATTTAGCAAAATATAGTAGAGAAGATAATAGAATAAATCAGTACAGAATATAATTTGATAGAATATAAAAGAATAGGACAGAATATAATAGGATAGAATAGGATATAATAGAATATGATAAAATAGAATATAATTGAATGGGATAGGATAGAATAGAATAGGAACAGAATAGAACAGGAACAGAATAGAATATGATATAATTAAATATAATTGTCAGGCATATGTGTATAGGTGGCAGGGAAGTCAGGCGCAGTAGAGTCAAACGGAGTGTAAAATGGAGTCTTTTAATAATGTCCTAGTAACATGCTCCATAACACTAAACAGGAAAAAGAACATAAACAAAATATGGGTACGAAGACCCGTCGCGCACCTATACAACAAACAACACTACACTGACAATAAATAATCTCTGACAAAGACATGAGGGGAAACAGAGGGTTAAATACACAACAGGTAATGAATGGGATTGAAAACAGGTGTGTGGGAAGACAAGACAAAACCAATGGAAAATGAAAAATGGATCAATGATGGCTAGAAGACCGGTGACGTCGAATGCCGAGCACCGCCCGAACAAGGAGAGGCAGCCTCGCTTCACGTTCCTAGGAAACTATGCAGTTTTTTGTTTTTTTACGTGTTATTTCTTACATTAGTACCCCAGGTCATCTTAGGTTTCATTACATACAGTCGAGAAGAACTACTGAATATAAGATCAGCGTCAACTCACCATCAGTACGACCAAGAATATGTTTTCCGCGACGCGGATCCTGTGTTCTGCCTTACAAACAGGTCAACGGAATTGATTCCATGCAGCGACCCCCAAAAAAACTACTTCGTAAAAGAGGGAAACGTAGCGGTCTTCTGGTCAGACTCCGGACACGGGCACATCGCGCACCACTCCCTAGCATTCTTCTTGCCAATGTCCAGTCTCTTGACAACAAGGTTGATGAAATCCGAGCAAGGGTAGCATTCCAGAGGGACATCAGAGACTGTAACGTCCTCTGCTTCACAGAAACATGGCTCACTGGGAAGACGCTATCCGGGGCGGTGCAGCCAACGGGTTTCTCCACGCATCGCGCCGACAGAAACAAACATCTTTCTGGTAAGAAGAGTGACGGGGGCGTATGCCTCATGACTAACGAGACATGGTGTGATGAAAGAAACATACAGGAACTCAAATCCTTCTGTTCACCTGATTTAGAATTCCTCAAAATCAAATGTAGACCGCATTATCTACCAAGAGAATTCTCTTCGATTATAATCACAGCCGTATATATCCCCCCCCCAAGCAGACACATCGAT
Source organism: Oncorhynchus keta (assembly GCF_023373465.1). Classification (NCBI taxonomy): domain Eukaryota; kingdom Metazoa; phylum Chordata; class Actinopteri; order Salmoniformes; family Salmonidae; genus Oncorhynchus; species Oncorhynchus keta. The sequence continues at coordinate 135,811 of NW_026280946.1, read as the reverse complement.
GGCTCTGAACGAACTTTATTGAACTCTTTGCCAACTGGAAACCATTTATCCGGAGGCTGCATTCATTGTAGCTGGGGGATTTTAACAAAGCTAATCTGAAAACAAGACTCCCTAAATTTTATCAGCATATCGATTGCACAACCAGGGGTGGCAAAACCTTGGATCATTGTTACTCTAACTTCCGCGACGCATATAAGGCCCTGCCCCGCCCCCCTTTCGGAAAAGCTGACCACGACTCCATTTTGTTGATCCCTGCCTACAGACAGAAACTTAAACAAGAGGCTCCCACGCTGAGGTCTGTCCAACGCTGGTCCGACCAAGCTGACTCCACACTCCAAGACTGCTTCCATCACGTGGACTGGGACATGTTTCATATTGCGTCAGATAAAAATATTGACGAATACGCTGATTCTGTGTGCGAGTTCATTAGAACGTCCGTTGAAGATGTCGTTCCCATAGCAACGATAAAAACATTCCCTAACCAGAAACCGTGGATTGATGGCAGCATTCGGTGAAACTGAAAGCGCAAACCACTGCTTTTAATCAGGGCAAGGTGTCTGGTAACATGACCGAATACAAACAGTGCAGCTATTCCCCTCCGCAAGGCTATTAAACAAGCTAAGCGTCAGTACAGAGACAAAGTGGAATCTCAATTCAACGGCTCAGACACAAGAGGCATGTGGCAGGGTCTACAGTCAATCACGGACTACAAGAAGAAACCCAGCCCAGTCACGGACCAGGATGTCTTGCTCCCAGGCAGACTAAATAACTTTTTGCCCGCTTTGAGGACAATACAGTGCCACTGACACGGCCTGCAACGAAAACATGCGGTCTCTCCTTCACTGCAGCCGAGGTGAGTAAGACATTTAAACGTGTTAACCCTCGCAAGGCTGCAGGCCCAGACGGCATCCCCAGCCGCGCCCTCAGAGCATGCGCAGACCAGCTGGCCGGTGTGTTTACGGACATATTCAATCAATCCCTATACCAGTCTGCTGTTCCCACATGCTTCAAGAGGGCCACCATTGTTCCTGTTCCCAAGAAAGCTAAGGTAACTGAGCTAAATGACTACCACCCCGTAGCACTCACTTCCGTCATCATGAAGTGCTTTGAGAGACTAGTCAAGGACCATATCACCTCCACCCTACCTGACACCCTAGACCCACTCCAATTTCCTTACCGCCCAAATAGGTCCACAGACGACGCAATCTCAACCACACTGCACACTGCCCTAACCCACCTGGACAAGAGGAATACCTATGTAACAATGCTGTTCATCGACTACAGCTCGGCATTCAACACCATAGTACCCTCCAAGCTCGTCATCAAGCTCGAGACCCTGGGTCTCGACCCCGCCCTGTGCAACTGGGTACTGGACTTCCTGACGGGCCGCCCCCAGGTGGTGAGGGTAGGCAACAACATCTCCTCCCCGCTGATCCTCAACACGGGGGCCCCACAAGGGGCTGAGCCCTCTCCTGTACTCCCTGTTCACCCACGACTGCGTGGCCACGCACGCCTCCAACTCAATCATCAAGTTTGCGGACGACACAACAGTGGTAGGCTTGATTACCAACAACGACGAGACGGCCTACAGGGAGGAGGTGAGGGCCCTCGGAGTGTGGTGTCAGGAAAATAACCTCACACTCAACGTCAACAAAACTAAGAAGATGATTGTGGACTTCAGGAAACAGCAGAGGGAACACCCCCCTATCCACATCGATGGAACAGTAGTGGAGAGGGTAGCAAGTTTTAAGTTCCTCGGCATACACATCACAGACAAACTGAATTGGTCCACTCACACTGACAGCGTCGTGAAGAAGGCGCAGCAGCGCCTCTTCAACCTCAGGAGGCTGAAGAAATTTTTGTCACCAAAAGCACTCACAAACTTCTACAGATGCACAATCGAGAGCATCCTGGCGGGCTGTATGACCGCCTGGTACGGCAACTGCTCCGCCCTCAACCGTAAGGCTCTCCAGAGGGTAGTGAGGTCTGCACAACGCATCACCGGGGGCAAACTACCTGCCCTCCAGGACACCTACACCACCCGATGTTACAGGAAGGCCATAAAGATCATCAAGGACATCAACCACCCGAGCCACTGCCTGTTCACCCCGCTATCATCCAGAAGGCGAGGTCAGTACAGGTGCATCAAAGCTGGGACCGAGAGACTGAAAAACAGCTTCTATCTCAAGGCCATCAGACTGTTAAACAGCCACCACTAACATTGAGTGGCTGCTGCCAACACACTGTCATTGACATTGACCCAACTCCAGCCACTTTAATAATGGGAATTGATGGGAAATTATGTAAATATATCACTAGCCACTTTAAACAATGCTACCTTATATAATGTTACTTACCCTACATTATTCATCTCATATGCATACGTATATCACTAGCCACTTTAACTATGCCACTTTGTTTACTTTGTCTACATACTCATCTCATATGTATATACTGTACTCGATACCATCTACTGTATGCTGCCCTGTACCATCACTCATTCATATATCCTTATGTACATATTCTTTATCCCCTTACACCAGGGGTGTCAAAGTCAAATGGACGGAGGGCCAAATAAAAATTTAGCTACAAGCCGAGGGCCGGACTGTTCGAATGTTCATTGAAAAATTTTTAAATGACGCATATAGTCTAGTGAACCTAATTGAACCTACTGAAAACCTAACAAATATATTCCAATATGATCAGATAAATAAAGCAATATTTTCTTATGGCTCTGTCAGTAATCTTTAATTTTCAACAGACACAAAGACAAATTTCCTTTATATAAAAATCCCCATAACATGAACATTAAATGAAAGAAAACCGGTATTCAAGGCACCATCAGTAGCCTATATTTTCTATTTTAGCAAAAGTGGGCTAAATTTACTTCAAAGAAAAAAACAATAATAGCAATTTTCTATCATCCACTCAACTGAAATATTTTTAAAATATAATTGGATTGAAATACAATAAAATAAAGTGCAAAATCTATTAATCAAAAACAACACTTTGTTTAAGGAGAAGTAACATGCAGTGAAAACAAATATTAAACTTTAACTTTTAAACTTGAACTGAGTAAAAACTCTAAATATGTGATTGCACAGTAATGTTCACTTGTTTGAGGTTGAGGGTGATACTTGGTGGTGTCCCATCTTTTCCACAAGTTCATCAATGTTCGGGTAAGGCTCTGAGCTGAGGAAATCCTCAGAATTGAGTGGAGGTGTTCAGCAGTAAGTCGACTTCTGTGTGATGTTTTGTTCAAGTTCATCAAAGAAAACAGTTGTTCACACAGGTATGTGCTGCCAAACATAGACAACGTTTGAGCAGCCTGGATGCGCAGCTGGGGCATTGTGTCGGGAGGAAGCGGGCGAACTCCGCAGCACCCACTGCCGCATATTTTGCCCTCAGTGCATCATTGCATTGGAGGTCAATCAACTCCATTTGGAGGTTTGGTGGTGAGCTTTCCACGTCAACAGCAAATGGGTTACCGAGCAGTTCCAACCTGCTTTTGTGCTTCAAAGTCAGCAAATCGGCGTCGAAAGTCAGCGGCAAGCATACCTATTTTATCAGCCAACTGTGCGCTCGGGAACGCACTGGTAGAGAGCTTCTCTTTCATGGTCTGGCAGCTGGGAAAGTGGCTCAAATCACCATGCTCCGTTTCTAACTCCGTCAGAAATGCCTTGAACTGGCGGTGATTCAAACCTTTGGCTCTGATAAAGTTAACTGTGCGCGTGATGATGCTCATTACATGCTCCATTTTCAAGGCTTTACCGCACAACGCTTCCTGGTGTATGATACAATGATAAGCTGTCAGCTCACCTGTCGCGTTTTCCTCTTGCATCTTTTCCCGTATCTTCGCCACCAGTCCGCTCCTGTGTCCACACATCGCAGGTGCTCCGTCGGTTGTCAAACCCACGAGTTTTCCCAAGGCAGCTCCATCTCATTTACACATCTTGACACCTCTTCATACAAATCATGCCCGTAGTTGTGCCATGCATAGGACGTAAAGCCAAAAACTCCTCTGTCACGCTTAGGCTGGAGTCCACTCCGCGGATGAAAATTGACAACTGGGCAATGTCAGAAATGTCGGTGCTCTCATCCACAGCCAAGGAATATGCAATGAAATCTTTTCCCTTTTTCACAAGCTGCTCTTTTAGATTGATGGACAACTGGTCTACTCTCTCGGCAATGGTGTTTCTGCTCAGACTCACATTTAAAAGAGTTGCCTTTTTCTGGGCAAACTTCGTCACAAACTTTAATCATGCAGTTTTTGATGAAATCCCCCTCCGTAAATGGCCGGGCTGATTTAGCGATCTCTTCTGCCAAAATAAAACTGGCCTTGACAGCAGCCTGGCCTTGTGATTTGGCTTTTGAACAGAGCCTGTCGAGATTTGAGGCCTCGTTTTAATTCCTCTGCCTTTTGTAGCCTTTGTTCCATGTCCATATTCTTGTTTTTGTCCGCGTGTTTCGTTTCATAATGTCGTCTCAGATTATACTCTTTCAGTACCGCCACACTTTCTCCACACAGAAGACACACAGGTTTTCCAGCTACCTCCGTGAACAAATACTCCGACTCCCACCTTGTTTGAAACCCCCGGTTCTCAGTGTCCACCTTCCGTTTTGCCATTTTTGATGGGTATCTGAAAGTTAATTTTACTGTGATGCTGACAACTGCTGTGCCAATAAATATTGAAATGAAGCAGCCTACTGCTCGGTCGTCACCGTTGCATTGTGGAAATGTAGTATTGGTGCGTGTAAAGATCTGCGGGCTGCCGGCTTGCTGCGGTCTGCGGGCGGTTCTAATAATAAATCAAGATCATCCCAGGGGCCGTAAAAAACCTTCTCGCGGGCCGGATGTGGCCCGCGGGCCTTGACTCTGACATATGTGCCTTACACTGTGTATGACAGTAGTTTTGGAATTGTTAGTTAGATTACTTGTTGGTTATCACTGCATTGTCGGAACTAGAAGCACAAGCATTTCGCTACACTCGCATTAACATCTGCTAACCATGTGTATGTGACAAATACAAATTTGATTTGATTTGATTTGAACGACTTCGGCAGAAGTCGTGACAATAATACAATATGATAGAATAGAATAGGAACAGAATAGAACAGAAACAGAATAGAATAGAACAAAATAGAATAGTATACAATAAAATACAATGACTTTATCTTCCTTCTTAGAGTGGATGGTTGTCACATGTTTTCAAACAAAGACACAGCACAACAATAGCCATTGTTGTGGTACGAACTTGGAATGTACTATGTGGTTTGCCTTCCAGAATTTGTAGATTATGTACAAATATAGATCCTATTTAAATGCATTTCTGCAGTGTTCAGTATAGTTTTCAATGTAATTGTGCATTTCAAGTCATTAGCAGTGCCAGTGTTTCTTTTTGATAGGTATGAAATGTACTTTTTCAGCAATATGCTTTCCTGTTAATTGTGTAGTCAGTGGTACTGCATTCCTGGTCAGGTATTCACACACACACACGCGCATGCGCACGCACGCACGCACGCACGCACGCACACACACACACACACACACACACACACACACACACACACACACACACACACACACACACACACACACACACACACATACCTCCTGCAGCCTACACAGAGGACTCTTCTAGCTGGGTCATGTCACTGGGCAGCACCATGCCCATTCAGCCCTGGCAGGTCTGTTATCAGGCAGCCTTTAAAGCTGTGAGCTCAGAGGTTAATGAATTACTCTTGACCATACCTGGGCCTTGGCAGACACTGGGGCACAGCCGGACTGGCATGCACTGGCACAGTGAAGTGGCATGGGGAGTCTGTGGCTACCAGAGTATTTGTTATTTCCCTGGTGTATCACCTCAGGGATCTCACTATCGATGAACAGCATCATTGTAGGGCTGAGAGAATATAAGAATATGCATTTAAAGGGCGTGGAGTAGGTTTAATGACCACCTAAGCTGATTGACCACTTGAAATACTATATTTAAACCCCTCTGTATTGAAGTTGTATCTAAACCTATGATTTTCGTATGCTTCCCAGTGGAAGTTTTGTCATTGGAGTCTCTACAATACCGTGGATGCCAAGTAACTAGGGGCCGGTGACAACTCTAGCAGGATATTCCTATGTTCTCTCTGTCTCTGTATCTCTCTCTTCCTCTCTCTGTTTTAGCACGGCCCCTCCCTCAACTGGTTGGCATCCTTCTATGGCTGTATGACAGTTATCTCCATAATTACAGTCATTGTCAAATCATTAAGAATACTCATTGTGCTCAACATGACTCACTTTGCATTAAATCAGAGGCTGTCCCTTGGGCACCACACAATAAGGATTGGGACAGCTCACTCAGTTAAGCAGTAAGGATAGGACAGCTCATCTACATGGTGTTGGAGGGGACAGCATACATGGGGAGAACAGGGTGGTGGACACAGGGGACCACCACAGGGGCTGGCTGAGGATAGAGGGAAAGAGGGGACGAGAGAGGGATTGTCTCTCTCTGGTCAATCACCAAGGAAAGGACAACTTTATTAGGGCCTATCCAGAGCCATATATAGAGGATGTTGTATAGTATGGTATGGCATATTATAATATAGTATAGCGTAGTATAATACAGTATATTACAGTATAGTACCGTAAAATATAGTATATTATAATATAGGTTAGCATAGTATAGTATAGTATAGAGTTGTATAATATAGTATATTACAATATAGTATAGCATAGAATAATATAGTATAGAAAATAATAATGTATCATAGCACATTACAGTGTTGTACAGCATAATATAGTATAGTATAGTAGAGTATAGTATAGTAAAATATAGTATAATTTAGTGTAATATAGTATAGCATAGCATAGTACACTACAGTATATTATAGTATAATATAGTATAGTATAATATAGTATGATATAGTATAATATAGTATAGTATAGTAGAATATAGTATAGTAGAAAATAGGATAGTATATTACAGTATAGTATAGTAGAGTAGAGGAGAGGATAGTAGAGTATAATATAGTTTAATATAGTATAGAATAGTGTGTTATAGTATATTACAGTGTAGTACAGTATAATATATTACAGTATAGTAGAATATAGTGTAATTTAGTATAATATAGTATAGCATATTGCAGTAGAGTATAGTATAGTATATTATAGTATAATATAGTATGATATAGTATAATATAGTATTGTAACAGTTTCCTCCTCTTCTTCCGAAGAGGAGAGGCGAAACGGATCAGAGGACCAATACGCGGCGTGGTAATTTTCCATGGTACTTCTTTAATGCTTTAAGGTACACATGAACAAACTAACAAAACAAGAAAACGTGAAAACTCAAATTACAGTCCTATCTGGTGCATACACAGAGACAGGAAACAATCACCCACAAACACACAGTGAAACCCAGGCCACCTAAGTATGATTCTCAATCAGAGACAACTAATGACACCTGCCTCTGATTGAGAACCATACTAGGCAAACATAGAAATTCCCAAAACCTAGACAAACAAACATAGACTGCCCACCCAACTCACGCCTGACCATACCAACCAAACACAAAACACAGAAAACAAAGGTCAGAACGTGACAGTACCCCCCAAAGGTGCGGACTCCGGCCGCAAAACCTTGACCTATAGGGGAGGGTCTGGGTGGGCATCTGTCCGCGGTGGCGGTTCTGGCGCGGGACGCGGACCCCACTTCACCACTGTCTTTGTCCGCCTCCGTGGCTTTCTCACCATGGCAACCCCTCTCAATGACCCCACTGGACAGAGGGGCAGCTCGGGACAGAGGGCAGAAGCCTGGACAGAGGACAGGGCTCTGGACAGAGGACAGGGGCTCTGGCGCTTCTGGGCTGAGGGCTCTGGCGCCTCTGGGCTGAGGGCTCTGGCGCCTCTGGGCTGAGGGCTCTGGCGCCTCTGGGCTGAGGCTCTGGCGCCCTCTGGGCTGAGGGCTCTGGAGCTGAGGAGCTCTGGCGCCTCTGGGCTGAGGGGCTCCGGCAGCGGCGCCGGACAGGCGGGGCGCTCTGGCAGCGGCGCCGGACAGGCGGGACGCTCCGGCAGTGGCGCCCGGACAGGCGGGACGCTCTGGCAGCGCGCCGGACAGGCGGGAGAGCTCCGGCAGCGCGCCGGACAGGCGGGACGCTCCGGCAATGGCGCCGGACAGGCGGGAGCACCTGCAGAGAGGAGACAGAGACAGCCTGGTGCGTGGAGCTGCTACAGGAGGCAGCGGCGCGGACAGGCGGGACGCTCCAGCAGCGGCGCCGGACAGGAGGACGCTCCGGCAGCGGCGCCAGACAGGCGGGGCGCTCCGGCAGCGGCGCCAGACAGGCGGGACGCTCCAGCAGCGCGCCGGACAGGAGGGACGCTCCGGCAGCGAGCGCCAGACAGGCGGGGCAGCTCCGGCAGCGCGCCAGACAGGCGGGAGCGCTCCAGCAGCGCGCCGGACAGGCGGGACGCTCCGGCAGCAGCTCCGCCCGGACAGGCGGGAGGCTCCGGCAGCAGCGCCGGACAGGCGGGAGGCTCCGGCAGCGCGCCAGACAGCGAGAGCTCCGGCAGCGGCGCCAGGCGGGAGCAGGCGGGAGGCTCCGGACAGGCGGGGAGCTCCGGCAGCGCGCCACAGGCGGGAGGCTCCGGCAGCGGCGCCGGACAGGCGGGAGGCTCCCGGCAGCGGCGCCGGACAGGCGGGAGGCTCCCGGACAGGCGGGAAACTCCGGCAGCGAGCGCCGGACAGGCGGAGGCTCCGGCAGCGGCGCCGGACAGGCGGGAGAGCTCCGGCAGCGGCGCCGGACAGGCGGGAGGCTCCCGGACAGGCGGGAGGCTCCGGCAGCGGCGCCGGACAGGCGGGAGGCTCCCGGACAGGCGGGAGGCTCCGGCAGCGGCGCCGGACAGGCGGGGGCTCCGGCAGCAGCGCCGGACAGGCGGGAGCACCTGCAGGGAGGAGACTGAGAGACAGCCTGGTGCGTGGGGCTGCCACAGGAACTACCAGGCTGGGAAGACTTTCAGGAGGCTTGGTGTTAGGAGGAGCCTGAAAGACCGGGCTGTGGGGAGCACTGGAGCTCTGGTGCGCAACCTTGGCACCACTTCCCCAGGCTGGACAACTACTCGAGCCCGGACCCTCAAGAGTGCAGGCACAGGTTGAACCGGGCTGTGGGTAAGCACGGGAGATCTAGTGCTTACTACACGCACCTCTCCCCTAGGCTCCACTCCCACAGTTGCCGGTACGAGCGGAGCGCAGGCAGAGGACGCACTGCACCCACCCAGCGCCCCGGAGACACAGCACGCAGAGCCGGCGCAGGATAAACTGGACCAAGACTGCGTACCGGCGACCAGACCCGCTGAGCAGGCACCATACGCCCTGGCTCAATGCCCACACTCATGGCACTCTCGGGGGGCTGCCCTATAGCGCACCGGGCTATGGACACGCACTGGCGACACCGTGCGCTCAACCGCATAACACGGTGCCTGACCAGTAATGCGCTGCTCATAATAAGCACGAGTGAGCTCAGGTCTGCTACCTGGCTTAGTATCACACCTCGTGTGCCCCCCAAAAAATTTGGGGCTGCCTCTCGTACCTGTCGCACTGCCGTGCTGGCTCCTCATATTGCCGCCGCTCGGCTTTCGCTGCCTCAGGCTTTCTAGCTGCCTCCACCTGTTCCCATGGGCGATCCTTTCCCGGGATCTCCTCCCAGGTGTAGCAACCCTTGCCGTTCAATATCATCCTCCCATGTCCATTCCTCCTGTGATGCTGGCCGCTGTTGTTGCTGCTGCTGCTGTCGTCGCTGTCCTTTACCACGCCGCTTGGTCCCGATTGTGGTGGGTGATTCTGTAACGAGTTTCCTCCTCTTCTTCCGAAGAGGAGGGGCGAACGGATCAGAGGACATATCGCGGCGTGGTAATTTTCCATGGTACTTCTTTAATGCTTTAAGGTACACATGAACAAACTAACAAAACAAGAAAACGTGAAATATAGTAGATAATCGTATTGTATATTACAGTAGAGTACAGTAGAGTAGAGTATGGTATAGTATAATATAGTTTAATATAATATAGAATACTATATTATAGTCTAGTCTAGTATAATAACAACCTCAATGTGTGATTTTGTTCTCAACATTAGCCTCCGTTTGACAGGGGGTCTTAAACAGTATATGACATTGACTCTAGGCCTATCCATCTATTCTCATTGCTGCTGCTCTGTCCAACCCTACAGCAACAGTCAAAGTGGGACCATCACACAGTCATACATGTAGCGCAGCATATCATTACAATAACGGACCAGGGCATACATAGCTCATCCTCACCATTGGCGTTGTGTGTGTGTAAGTGGATGAGACATGACATTGCCTAATGTTGTCATGTTCATTTGGTGTGATTGTTTTTGCATGTGTGCTAAATCATGTTCGATCCACATCAGATCGCCATCAATCAAAATGATTCCATGTAACTATGTTTGAGAAGTCACGTCATTCAAATCAACTCATCATCATTCCATAACTTGTAACTGTCATGCTAAGTACATTACATCAAGCTAATTATGTCTCTTTCACTGTTATTATGTGTGGTCATAAGTATGCTAGCCTGGTTAAATGAGACCGAACGCTGTGCTCGCCATTGAGGGAAGCATTCAGTCTGGTTTAATCAGGCTATAGCCACACAGGGTGGACAGTCAGATGTAACGCAACATAATTCCATCCAACAGCACACAAGTGCAGGAGATATGTTTTTACAGTTGTTCCTGTAGTATAGACAGCAGAACAGTCCAGGATACATATTTAATTAGAACAAACAGAGGATCTTCTAAGTAAAAGGATTTGACCAGTGGAGGCTGCTGAGGGGAGGAGGGCTCATAATAATGGCTGGAATGAAGTCAATGGAATGGTATCAACCACACAGAAACCACGTGTTTGATACCATTCCAAAAACAACACAAGAATCAGTCAGCAGCAGTCTGAAAGGCTTGAGGAGTTAGCCTGCAGTGGGCCTTTCCAAAGCTCTCCATGCCCACATACAGACAGCCTGACATACTGGCTGACCTAGCCTAACCTAACCCTCGAAGTGTGGGGTGAATCCTCGGAAGAACCGCCCTCTGACTAAAACCACTTGTTTACCCTGCATGATGACTCCCATGTTGACATCCAGGTCACAGTGACCCAAGGCCAGATTGACATTCAGAGCCTTACCCACCATGACTATACTGTTCCCTGGTCAGGGATGAAAGGAGGGCTGGTCTTTCTGGAGAGAGAACCAGGAGGTGGGGACAGGGACAACAGCTCCATTGGGAGGAATGAAGAGAGGCAATGTACAGTTCAAGTCTGAAGTTTACATACACCTTAGCCAAATACATTTAAACTCAGTTTGTCGCAATTCCTGACATTGAATCTAAATAAACATTCCCTGTCTTCGGTCAGTTAGGATCACCACTTTATTTAAGAATGTGAAATGCCAGAATTATAGTAGAGAGAACGATTTATTTCAGCTTTCATTTCTTTCATCACATTCCCAGTGGGTCCGAAGTTTACATACATTCAATTAGTATTTGGTAGCATTGCCTTTAAATTGTTTAACTTGGGTCAAACCTTTCGAGTAGCCTTTCACAAGCTTCCCACAATAAGTTGTCTGAATTTTGGCCCATTCCTCCTAAACAGAGCTGGTGTAACTGAGTCAGGTTTGTAGACCTCCTTGCTCGCACACGCTTTTCCAGTTCTACCCACACATTTTCTATGGGATTGAGGTCAGGGCTTTGTGATGGCCACTCCAATATCTTGTCTTTGTTGTCCTTAAGCCATGTTGCCACAACTTTGGAAGTATGCTTGGGGTCATTGTCCATTTGGAAGACCCATTTGCGACCAAGCTTCAACTTCCTGACTGATGTCTAAGATGTTGCTTCAATATATCCACAAAATGTTCTATCCTCATGATGCCATCTATTTTGTGACTTGCACCAATCCTTCCTGCAGCAAAGCACCCCCACAACATGATGCTGCCACCCCCTTGCTTCACGGTTGGGATGGTGTTCTTTGGCTTGCAAGCCTCCCCGTTGTCACGCCCTGACCTTAGAGATCCTTATTTATTCTCTATGTTTGGTTAGGTCAGGGTGTGACTCGGGTGGGAAAATCGATGTGGTTCCCAATCAGAGGCAGCTGTCTATCGTTGTCTCTGATTGGGGATCATATATACGTTGTGATTTTCCCTTTGGGTTTTGTGGGGTGTTATTTTCTGTTTCTGTTTAGTGTCTGTTACCTGACAGAACTGCTCGCGGTGTTATTTTGTTTTGAGTGTTTTTTGATAATAAAATCATGAACACTTTCCACGCTGCGCTTTGGTCCTTTAGACGAGAGCTGTTACACCCTTTTTCCTCCAAATATAACGATGGTCATTATGGCCAAACAGTTCTATCTTTGTTTCATCAGACCAGAGGACATTTCTCCAAAAAGTACAATCTTTCTCCCCATGTGCAGTTGCAAACCGTAGTCTGGCTTTTTTATAGCGGTTTTGGAGCAGTGGTTTTGCTGAGCGCCCTTTCGGGTTATGTCGATATAGGACTCGTTTTACTGTGGATATAGATACTTATGTACCTGTTTCCTCCAGTATCTTCACAAGGTCCTTTGCTGCTGTTCTGGGATTGATTTGCACTTTTCGCACCAAAGTACGTTCATCTCTAGGAGACGTCTCCTTCCTGAGTGGTATGATGGCTGCGTGTTCCCATGGTGCTTATACTTGCGTACTATTGTTTGTACAGATGAACGTGGTACCTTCAGGCGTTTGGAAATTGCTCCCAAAGATGAACCAGACTTGTGGAGGTCTACAATTTTTTTTCTGAGGTCTTGGCTGTTTTCTTTTGATTTTCCCATGATGTCAAGCAAAGAGGCACTGAGTTTTAAGGTAGGCCTTGAAATACATCCACAGGTAAACCTCCAATTGACTCAAATGATGTGATGAGCTTGATCAGAAGCTTCTAAAGCCATGACATAATTTTCTGGAATTTTCCAACCTGTTTAAAGGCACAGTCAACTTAGTGTATGTAAACTTCTGACCCACTGGAATTGTGATACAGTGAATTATAAGTCAAAATAATCTGTCTGTAAACAATTGTTGGAAAATTACTTGTGTCATGCACAAAGTAGATGTCCTAACCGACCTGCCTGAAATTTGTGGAGTGGTTGAAAAATTTGTTCTAATGACTCCAACCTAAGTGTGTGTAAACCTCCCACTTCAAGTGTATGTTGGCAGAGAGGAAAGGAGGTAAGATATGTTGGCAAAGAGGGAGAGAGGGGTTTAGTTAGTGTAAAGCTGAATATAGTCTAGCGTATCATGATATATAGAGATAAAATGCAGTCAGCAAATACAGGCATGGATACCTATTGTTCTACTGTAGTTGACATGATGTATTGTGTAAATATTGTGCATACATCCCATAATAATGATACATATATACATTATTCCTCTAGGGGAGAGTAGAAGATGGGTTGACTCCATGGTCCGTATAGAATGGCACCGGCCCAGCATACACAGACGGCAAAACCCCAACACCTATCTATGCACGGAGGTTATCCATTGTGGAGACTTATATTTCCCTCCACAACTTTAAACATCAGCTATCTGAGCAGCTAACCGATCGCTGCAGCTGTACATAGTCCATCTGTAAATAGCCCACCCAATCTACCTACCTCATCCCCATACTGTTTTTCTTTTCTGCTCTTTTGCACACCAGTATCTCTACTTGCACATCATCATCTGCTCATTTATCACTCCGGTGTTAATTTGCTAAATTGTAATTATTCACTCCTGTGGCCTATTTATTGCCTACCTCCTCATGCCTTTTGAACACACTGTATATAGACTTTCTTTTCTCTACTGTGTCATTGACTTGCTTGTGTTATTGGCTTGTTTATTGTTTATTCCATGTTACTCCATGTGTAACTCTGTGTTGTTGTCTGTGTCACACTGCTTTGCTTTATCTTGGCCAGGTCGCAGTTGTAAATGAGAACTTGTTCTCAACCTGCCTACCTGGTTACATAAAGGTGACATGAATTGGCTTGTATTGGCAAAGCTTTAGGTGCTGTAAGTATTGGGATCGACTGGCGCAGGAATTAACTAGCTTGGACAATAGGAGAGACAAACTCATCAGAAATGGGTTAGGTCAAGATGTGTTTATATTATATAGCCTGGTCTCAGATCTGTTTGTGCTGTCTTGCCAACTCGGCAAGACAGTACCAACTGATCTGGGGCTACGCTAGATGATATATCGTGGGTGTCTTTTTTCCTCCGTTTTGAATGAGGGCCAGTGTTTTCATCAGAGCTGATAGGGGATTAGTGAGGGTGTCACACAGGGAGACAGAGGAGGGCCATCTGCATACCTCCCACCTTTCTGCAACAACACACAGAATCACTTCTGTAGTGTCGCAGAGGAGGGCCATCTGCATCCCTCCCACCTTTCAGCAACAACACACAGAATCACTTCTGTAGTGTCGCTCAGACAGAGGAGGGCCATCTGCATCCCTCCCACCTTTCAGCAACAACACACAGAATCACTTCTGTAGTGTCGCTCAGACAGAGGAGGGCCATCTGCATCCCTCCCACCTTTCAGCAACAACACACAGAATCACTTCTGTAGTGTCGCTCAGACAGAGGAGGGCCATCTGCATCCCTCCCACCTTTCAGCACAGAATCACTTCTGGAGGGCCATCTGCATCCCTCCCACCTTTCAGCAACAACACACAGAATCACTTCTGTAGTGTCACTCAGACAGAGGAGGGCCATCTGCATACCTCCCACCTTTCTGCTCAATTCTGTAGTGTCACAGAGAGGAGGGCCATCTGCATCCCTCCCACCTTTCTGCAACAACACACAGAATCACTTCTGTAGTGTCAACAGAGGAGGGCCATCTGCATCCCTCCCACCTTTCAGCAACAACACACAGAATCACTTCTGTAGTGTCAGACAGAGGAGGGCCATCTGCATCCCTCCCACCTTTCTGCAACAACACACAGAATCACTTCTGTAGTGTCACTCAGACAGAGGAGGGCCATCTGCATCCCTCCCACCTTTCACCTCACTTCTGCAGACAGAGGAGGGCCATCTGCATCCCTCCCACCTTTCTGCAACAACACACGGAATCACTTCTGTAGTGTCACTCAGACAGAGGAGGGCCATCTGCATCCCTCCCACCTTTCTGCAACAACACACGGAATCACTTCTGTAGTGTCACTCAGACAGAGGAGGGCCATCTGCATCCCTCCCACCTTTCTGCAACAACACACGGAATCACTTCTGTAGTGTCACTCAGACAGAGGAGGGCCATCTGCATACCTCCCACCTTTCTGCAACAACACACAGAATCAATTCTGTAGTGTCACTCAGACAGAGGAGGGCCATCTGCATACCTCCCACCTTTCTGCAACAACACACAGAATCAATTCTGTAGTGTCGCTCAGACAGGGGTGGAAACACCTGCAAAACCAACACAAACTCCACACATACATACACACATACTAAAACACACATACACACACATACACGTAAACACAAACACACTTGTTTTACTTCCTGGAAGCCACCCATGATGAAAGAGCCACCTTAAGAGAACACACAAGATTGATTTGTTTCATTAAACGGGTAGTTTATGTTTTTCACAACTCATTAAAGATAATTGCAATCATTTTCTCTTTGAGTGACACTAGTTATTGACTATCAGGCAGAAATAGCGGTTGATGTTATTGACATGCTTAACCACTTCTCTGCTGGGATGCTACCAGACTCTTTAATCATCAATGTTGAATTATTCAAATGTAATTACACTGAAAATCACATCTCTTCCCCGCAGGATCAATAATGATCAGTTCCTTTAATCAGAGGAAATGTATAATTTGGTCCAATGGGTGTGTCATCTGCCCTCATCTGCTCTCAACTGTCGTCTTCCTCATGGAAACAAAACCACAGAGCAAACAGAACGATAGCTCACAAATACACGCAGACACACACACACACATCCTTAACCATATCCTTCCAGAGTGTCGTCATCCGGCCAGTAGGCCTACTTCTGGTCTTTCAGGAAGGAGAGCCAGAGCCAAACACAACACCAGGCAGAGAGAGAGGCAGAGTCACAGCCACACAGACTGCTCCTGTTACTGGGTCAAACACACACCCTCTCCCCCTGGCTGGCTGTTTCTCTTTCAACTTCCAGACTGAGCTGTAACATGCAGTGTATGTCAGTTGTGGCTGGTGGGAGCAGCTATAGGAGGACGGGCTCATAGTAATGGCTGGAATGGAATAAATGGAACGGTATCAAACACATCAAACATATGGAAACCACATGTTTGACTCCCTCCCATTCCAGACACTACAATGAGTCTGTTCTCCTATAGCTCCTCCCACCAGGCTCCACTGGTGTGTGTGTGTGTGTGTGTGTGTGTGTGTGTGTGTGTGTGTGTGTGTGTGTGTGTGTGTGTGTGTGTGTGTGTGTGTGTGTGTGTGTGTGTGTGTGTGTGTGTGTGTGTGTGTGTGTGTGTGTGTGTGTGTGTGTGTTGTGTGTGTGTGCGTGTGTGTGTGTAGCTGCCCTAAACTTTAACAAGACAGGGGACCGGGCAAGAACAGCCTACGAGAGACACAGCTGACCATGACTGTTACTCAACTCTTTACATGACCCAGAGGTGAAGGGAGGATGTCAGGGTGGTTTCATCCCACTGCTATGTGCCCCACCCCTGATAGGAGTATAAATAGTTGTATGGTATACACCGTCCAATGGAATGCTTACTTGCAGGTTCCTTCTCAACAATGCAACAACAATACGAAACAATAAGAGATAAGAATACGAACATAAAGTAAATGGAATAGAATAAACATGTTATACAAGTATCATACAAGAAGGCAAAATTTATGGTCCAATGTTTACATGTGTATTGGGGAAAGGTCTGATAGCAGCTGTTGTGATGTGTGTGTAGCATGAATGTATATGTGCGTATGTCTGTGTGGGTGTGTGGGTGTGTGAGGGAGGGAGGGAGGGCATGTGTGCTAAGGTGTGGAGAGTCAGTGGAGGTGGTCAGTACAGTTCAAGTGTTCAGCAGTCTAATAGCTTGTAGACAGAAACTGTCTCTGAGCCTGTTAGTATCAGACCTCATGCTCTGATAACGTCTGCCCGACAGTAAGGGAGATAACAGCTCGTGGCTGGGGTGTGTTGGGTCCTTGATGATGCTGCATGCACCGTTTTGAGTGGATGTCCTGGAGGGCTGGAAGCACGGTCCCATGGATGTACTGAGCCATCTTCACCACCCACTGGAGGGCCTTGCAGTCGTGGACAATAGTATTCCCGTGCCAGACCGTGCCAGGCCGTGGGGAACCGGTCAGGACGCTCTCGATGGTGGAGCGGTTCAACCAATCCAGTAAATGTGGAGGAGGAGTTAAGACGGAGTGTCAGCTTGTTATCGTCCAAAAGCAGAATTCGCAGCACAGGCTCACTTTTCATTCCCCCTGAAAACCAAAATGTGTGTGTGTGTGTGTGTGTGTGTGTGTGTGTGTGTGTGTGTGTGTGTGTGTGTGTGTGTGTGTGTGTGTGTGTGTGTGTGTGTGTGTGTGTGTGTGTGTGTGTGTGTGTGTGAGACTCTCCATGACTGCTTTTGGAACATTGGGGACATTATTTCAGCTAGTCTGTCACACAAGCCTTGAAATTGCAGGAGCGTGTGACCTTATTTCCATGACCTTTGATTAGAGTGCAACCTTAGTCTCAGTGGCATGGCTATATGAGATGGAGTAGGGTGAAGACGTTGCCCCTAGAGGCCGATCTTGGGTCAGTTTAGCATTTCTCCACTAATGTTTGAGGTTAGGATAAGGGAAAGCACCCAGGAGCTATATGAGATAGTGTTGTGACGCTAAAGGACCCATTCACTGCCCTTATCCTCTGATATTTGATTAGCTATAGATTGATATACTTATTGATTAATTATAGGCTTCTTTATGCATAGCAATAGTAGCCTGGTCCTAGATCTATTTGTGCTGTCTTGCCAACTCCTATGGTCATTGTCATTGTTTGGCATGTCATGACAATAAACTTACGAGTTGGCAAAACAGCACAAACAGATCTGGGACAAGGCTATAGAAATGCATCTCTTTACCACATCTACACGACTATGGTAGGAATACTATTATCAAATACAGTGTGTTGATGCCTCAGGGCAATATCCCAGGTATCTATTACAGTACATACTGTATGATAGCTTACTGGCAATATCACCCATCTGTCTGCACACGTTACTTTTGTTCGGGTGCACATCGATCCAATATCCCTCTTGCTGGTGAAATGGCTCAAAGATTGTGTCCCAAATGGCACTCTTTTCTCTATAAAGTGCACTACTTTTGACCAGAGCCCATAGGAAAAAGGGTGCCATTTGGGACACATTTCAGTTGCCTCCTGGATAGCAGCAGATCTTGGATGACATCCAGGGAAGGCTAATGTGACAGAGAACCACAGGGCTTCCCAATAACCCTCCTCATGACAGCGTATTAACAGCAGAACTACAGGGCTTCCCAATAACCCTCCTCATGACAGCGTATTAACAGCAGAACCACAGGGCTTCCCAATAACCCTCCTCATGACAGCGTATTAACAGCAGAACCACAGGGCTTCCCACAACCCTCCTCATGACAGGCCACAGGGCTTCCCAATAACCCTCCTCATGACAGCGTATTAACAGCAGAACTACAGGGCTTCCCAATAACCCTCCTCATGACAGCGTATTAACTGCAGAACTACAGGGCTTCCCAATAACCCTCCTCATGACAGCGTATTAACAGCAGAACTACAGGGCTTCCCAATAACCCTCCTCATGACAGCGTATTAACAGCAGAACTACAGGGCTTCCCAATAACTCTCCTCATTCTCAGACTCAACCCTAGTGAACTGAAAGGACCCACCCTTCCACCCTGTGTTATTGTAGCTTTACTTTGACTGGCTGACATTTTAACCCTCGCTGTTGGCAAGCTTCAGCTCCCCTTTGATGATGATAATAGAGCAGCACCATCTCATTTGGGGAGGCAGGGTAGCCTAGTGGTTAGAGCGTTGGACTAGTAACTGGAAGGTTGCAAGTTCAAATCCCTGAGCTGACTAGGTACAAATCTGTCTTTCTGCCCCTGAACAGGCAGTTAACCCACTGTTCCTAGGCCGTCATTGAAAATAAGAATTTGTTCTTAACTGACTTGCCTAGTTAAATAAATAAAAATGGTAGTTATATGCACGTGACTATTTTTCTACACACAATACCCAATAATGACAAAGCAAAAACAGGTTTTTGACATTTTAGCAAAAGTATAAAAAATGCTAAACTGCAGTATCATATTTACATAATTATTCAGTATTCAGTATTACATAAGTATTCAGACCCTTCACTCAGTACTTTGTTGAAGTACCCTTGGCAGCGATTACAGCCTCAAGTCTTCTTGGGTGTGACACTACAAGCTTGGCACACCTGTATTTGGGGAGTTTCTCCCATTCTCTACTAGCCTCTCAAGGTCTGTCAGGTTGGATGGGGAGCGTCACTGCACAGCTATTTTCAGGTCTCTCCAGAGATGTTCGATCGGGTTCATGTCTGGAATCTGTCTGGGCCACTCAAGGACATTCAGAGACTTGTCCCGAAGGTTTCCATCAAGGATCTCTCTGTACTTTACTCCATTCACCTTTCCCTCGATCCCGACGAGTCTCCCAGTCCCTGCAACTGAAAAACATCCCCACAGCATGATGATGCTGCCACTACCATGCTTCACTGTAAGGATGGTCCCAAATTTATATCTGTATCTATTCCAGAGATAGCACACCTGATTCAACGTGTCAACTAATCCTCAATTTCTTCAATAGCTAGTTCAGAGCTAGAGAAACATTGTGAAATGACTGGAGTATCCTGAGGAGAGGTTTGAGAACCACTGCAGTAGAGCACAGCAGAGTGCAGTACATTACAGTAAAAAAAAGTATAGAAAGTTTTTTCAACATTCATTCAGAACCGAAAATGAACCTGATTTCAATGTCTGGAAAATGTGGATTTTCAACTTCCGAAAAATACAGATTTTTGGTACAGTCTCATTGACTTGTAGCTGCTGGCTAGTTGGTGAGCTAACTGGCTATAATAGCAGCCAAGTACTCTGAGACTCGGCTGAAAATATGTTCACATTGTCAGAAATGCTATAAAAAGAACATTGTTGGTTCTTAAGGGACAGAAACGACCTGGGGAGAGCGATAAATTATACATTTTATAAAAACTGTTGCACCTCTAAAATGTAGTCAATATGGCATGTTTTAAGTCCAACGGTCACTTTATGGACGCGATAGCCTCGTTTTAATCCGACATCTAGAATATGAGCTAGAAAGGCGCAGAAAATACACTAAATCGCTAACGACCCTGTTAAAAAAATCTGGTATGTGGTTCTCGGTAATGGCCTGACAGCTCATGACGAGTGTGTTGTGTACCTCCCATCAAGTTGATTTGCGAATTTTCATTGAGAGAGGTGTCATTGGATTATATATGATGATAGGGAGATTTGAATTTAACACTGAGCCAATGCCTATACTATTGTGGAGGCCACATATAATTTAATGTATAATTTGCTAAAGGAAATACTGGTTGATGAGGGATCGTCACCGAAGAGAAAAGATGAACAAATCATTAGAGTTGTGGGTATGATTGAACCAGTGTTTGTTAGTTGTCTTTTCCCACTGAGGTACACACACACACACACACACACACACTCAAACACACAGTTGTATTGCCTGGGAGCCACCCAAACGATCAAACCACCCTCAGTGCTCCATTATCTCTATTGGCCATTGACGTCAGCCACTGATACGGACGCCGTGTGAAACGACCAGATCTTGTCAGAAGGAGGAGGGGGCCTCTCTCTTTTTCTCTTTCGCTCTCTCTGATAGCGCTGTGACAGCCGAGGATTTGTTCTGTTCCAATATCACTGTGGCTACAGCTTAGAGTAGGTAGGGGCTGGCTGTAGATAAGCCTGGTGTTGTGTAAAAATGTGCATCTGTCCCCGCTCAGGGGTGTCTCTTTCAGGGATTAGGAAGAGGCTGAGAGCCTGGGTCAGACAGTATCTCCTCTGGTCCTTCAGATTTACATGACAGAGATGGAGGGGTGGAAGAGGGTCACTGTCACTCACAGGGAGAGGGGTGGTGGGAGAGGGGGAGAAAGTGGGGGTGAGGAGAGGGAGAAAGGGGGATGGTGAAAGTCCAATCAGTAGATGAGGAGGACTTTTGACCTCAATTAACCAGCTCGATTGCTCGTTAGCGGCAAATGAGGACCGGTGGTGACACTGAGAAGTAATGTTCTTAATTGGGATTATTGTCCTTTGTCTTTCAACTTGGAATGGGGAATTGGTATCTGTGTGGGAGGTGACCAAGAACCCGATGGTCACTCTGACAGAGCTCCAGAGTTCCTCTGTGGAGATGGGAGAACCTTCCAGAAGGACAACCATCTCTGTAGCACTCAGGCCTTTATGGTAGAGTGGCCAGACAGAAACCACTCCTCAGTAAAAAGGAACAGGACAACCCACTTGGAGTTTGCCAAAAGTCACCTAAATCACTCTCAGAGCATGAGAAATAAGATTCTCTTATCTTAACAAACCAATTTTGAACTCTTTGGCCTGAATGCCAAGTGTCTCGTCGGGAGAAAATCAGGCGCCGCTCATCACCGCTCATCAATACCATCCCTACGGTGCAGCATTATGCTGTAGGGATGGTTTTCAGCGGCAGGGACTGGGAGACTAGTCAGGATCAAGGGAAAGATGAGCGGAGTAAAGTACAGAGAGATCCTTGAGGAAAACCTGCTCCAGAGCGCTCAGGACTTCAGACTGGGGCGAAGATTCACCTTCGCAGGACAACAACCCTAAGCACACAGCCAAGACAATGCAGGAGTGGCTTCAGGACAAGTCTCTGAATGTCCTTGAGCGGCCCAGCCAGATTCCGGACATGAACCTGATCTAACATCTCTGGAGAGACCTGGAAATTGCTGTGCGTGATGCTCCCCATCCAACCTGACAGAGCTTGAGAGAATCTGCAGAGAAGAATGGTAGAAACTCCCCAAATTGTCACGCGCTGGCCATAGAGGCTTTTATTCTCTATTTTGGTTAGGCCAGGGTGTGACTAAGGTAGGCATTCTATGTTAATTTTCTATGTTTTGTATTTCTTTGTTGTTTGGCCGGGTGTGGTTCTCAATCAGAGGCAGCTGTCTATCGTTGTCGCTGATTGAGAACCATACTTAGGTAGCTTTTTCCCACATGGGTTTTGTGGGTAGTTGATTTCTGTTTAGTGTTTTTCACCTTTCAGGACTGTTTCCGTTATTCCCTTTGTTATTTTTGTATTTAGTGTTCAGTGTCAATAAACAAACATGCACACGTACCACGCTGCACCTTGGTCCTCACCTGCTTCAAACAACAGCCGTTACACAAATAAAGGTGTGCCAAGCTTGTAGTGTCATACTCAAGAAGATTCAAGGCTGTAATCGCTGCCAAAGGTGTTTCAACAAAGTACTGACTAAAGGGTCTGAATACTTATGTAAATGTGATACTGCAGTTTTTTTCTTTCTAAAAAACAGTTTTTCTTTGTCATTATGGGGTATTGTGTGTAGATTAATGAGGAGAAAAAAACTTTTAATACATTTTAGAATAATGCTGTAACATAAGAACGTGAAGGGGTCTGAGTACTAATAAGGGTGGCAGGTAGCCTAGTGGTTAGAGCATTGGACTTGTAGCCAAAAGGTTGCAAGATCAAATCCCTGAGCTGACAAGATAAAAAGTTGTTGTTCTGCCCCTGAACAAGGCAGTTAACCCACTGTTCCTATGGTGTCATTGAAAATAAGGATTTGTTCTTAACTAACTTGCCTAGTTAATTAAAGGTTAAAATAAAAATTATTTTAGCGTCATCTTTATTGCAAAAATAGATACAAATGCACACACAACTTTCAGCTACATATTAATTTGACAGAGGTAATGAACTGCCCGTTGATCAGCACAGCAATTGATAAAACAGGACCATGTTTGCAAGTGTTTCCGATCATATATCATTATTACACAGGTTAACTAATGGTTACAGAAATTAGGAATAGGGACAGGCTCTATAGACCTCCATACTAGAGGTCGACCGATTAATCGGAATGGCCGATTAATTAGGGCCGATTTCAAGTTTTCTTGGCAATTGGAAATCGGTATTTTTGGACACCACATTCTTATTTTCAATGATTTGGCCAATTTTTTTTTTTACACCTTTATTTAACTAGGCAAGTCAGTTAAGAACATTAAGAACACATTCTTATTTTCAATGATGGCCTAGAGAGGAACCGGGCTGTGGTTAACTGCCTTGTTCACGGGCAGAATGACTTTTACCTTGTCAGCTCTGGAGCGAGATTCAATCTTGCAACCTTAGTTAACTAGTCCAACGCTCTAACCACCTGCCTCTCATTGTACTCCACGAGGAGCCTGCCTGTTACGCGAATGCAGTAAGAAGCCAAGGTAAGTTGCTAGCTAGCATTAAACTTATCTTATAAAAAAACAATCAATCAATCAATCATAATCACTAGCTATAACTACACATGGTTGATGATATTACTAGTTTATTTAGCATGTCCTGCGTGGCATATAATCTATGCAATGCAGGGGGATGATTTAACAAAAGCGCATTTGCAAAAAAAGCACAATCGGTGCACGACTGTACCTAACCATAAACACCAATGCCTTTCTTAAAATCAATACACAAAGTATATATTTTTAAACCTGCATATTTAGCTAAAAGAAATCCAGATTGGCAGGCAATATTAACCAGATGAAATTGTGTCACTTCTCTTGCGTTCATTGCGTGCAGAGTCAGGGTATATGCAACAGTTTGGGCAGTCTGGCTCATTGCGAAATAATTTGCCAGAATTTTACTAATTATGACATAACATTGAAGGTTGTAAAATGTAACAGGAATATTTAGACTTAGGGATGCCACCCGTTAGATAAAATACCAAACGGTTCCATATTTCACTGTTTTTGAAATGATAGTTTCCGGATTCTACCATATTAATGACTACAGACTCGTATTTCTGTGTGTTATTATGTTATAATTAAGTCTTTAATTTGATAGGGCAGTCTGACTGAGCAGTAGTAGGCACCAGCAGGCTCGTAAGCATTCATTCAAACAGCACTTTTGTGCGTTCTGCCAGCAGCTCTTCGCAATGCTTCAAGCATTGCGCTGTTTATGACTTCAAACCTATCAACTCCCGAGATTAGGCTGGTGTAACCGATGTGAAATGGCTAGCTAGTTAGCGGGGTGAGCGCTAATAGCGTTTCAAATGTCACTCGCTCGGAGACTTGGAGTAGTTGATCCCCTTGCTCTGTAAGTGCCGCGGCTTTTGTGGAGCGATGGGTAAAACGCTGCTTCGAGGGTGGCTGTTGTCATTGTGTTCCTGGTTCGAGCCCAGGTAAGAGCGAGGAGAGGGATGGGAGCTATACTGTTACACTGGCAATACTAAAGTGCCTATAAGAACATCCAATAGTCAAAGGTATATGAAATACAAATGGTTTCGAGAGAAATAGTCCTATAAATACTATATTAACTACAACCTAAAACTTCTTACCTGGGAATATTGAAGACTCATGTTAAAAGGAACCACCAGCTTTCATAATTTCTCATGTTCTGAACAAGGAACTTAAATGTTAGCTTTCTTACATGGCAAATATTGCACTTTTACTTTCTTCTCCATTCAAGCACTTTGTTTTTGCATTTATTTATCCTTTATTTAACTAGGCAAGTCAAAAATTCTTATATTCAATGAGGGCCTAGGAACAGTGGGTTAACTGGCTGTTCAGGGGCAGAATGACAGATTTGTACCTTGTCAGCTCGGGGGGTTTGAGCTTGCAACCTTCCGGTTACTAGTCCAAAGCTCTAACCACTAGGCTACCCTGCCGCCCCAGGGCTAGCTCAATCAAGCATGATGGTCTTGTAAGTATATTAGCAAAGCTTGCTTTCATATAATTAAAAAAGGTAGAAAAGGATTAGTGGAATGGGATTAGTGTGGTGTGTGAAGAATCCAATACTTTAATCTGTATGGGGTACAAATCACGTTATTGTGGGAGCACCTCCTCTAAGAGTATGAATTAGAATGTTTGAGAAGGTTTGAATCCTAAGAATGTAACAGATACCGTCCTCTTCGTCTAAAGAGGAGTAGCAAGGATCGGACCAATACGCAGTGTGGTAAGTGTCCTTGTTTTAATAGTATAAACTGAACACGACAGAATACAAAATAACAAAGTTAATATAAACGAAACAGTCCCATGTGGTACAAACACTGACACAGGAACCAATCACCCACAAAATACCCAAAGCATATGACTGCCTAAATATGGTTCCCAATCAGAGACAACGATAAACAGCTGTGTCACGCCTTGGTCTTAGTATTTTGTGTTTTCTTTATTATTTGTTCAGGCCAGGGTGTGACATGGGGTTATTGTGTTGTCGTATCGGGTTTTTTGTAGGCATTGGGATTGTGGCTGATTAGGGGTGTGTCTAGCATAGGCTTGGCTGCCTGAGGCGGTTCTCAATCAGAGTCAGGTGATTCTCGTTGTCTCTGATTGGGAACCATATTTAGGTAGCCGGGGTTTCACTGTGTATTTCGTGGGTGATTGTTCCTGTCTCTGTGTAGTGTTCACCAGATAGGCTGTAATAGGTTTCGCGTTTCGTTTGTTGGTTTTTGTATATTATAGTTATTTCATGTATCGTCGATTCTTCATTAAAGAACATGAGTAACCACCACGCTGCATTTTGGTCCGCTTCTCCTTCAACAGACGAACGCCGTTACAAGCTGCCTCTAATTGAGAACCAATCTAGGCAACCATAGACATACAAAAACCCCTAGACTGGTGCCAACCCCTGAGACAGGACAAAAACATATAATCACCCATGTCACACCCTGACCTAACCAAAAATATAAAGAAAACAAAGATAACTAAGGTCAGGCGAGACAAAGAAACCTGAATACACATTCACATGGAGTAGACATTGTGGTGCTGGAAAACCTTGGTAGAGCATGGGTGCAGTAGACATTGTGGTGCTGAAAAACCTTGGTAGATCATGGGTGGAGTAGGCATTGTGGTGCTGGAAAACCTTGGTAGAGCATGAATGCAGTAGACATTGTGGTGCTGGAAAACATTGGTAGAGCATGGGTGGAGTAGGCATTGTGGTGCTGGAAAACTTTGGAGTAGGCATTGTGGTGCTGGAAAACATTGGTAGAGCATGGGTGGAGTAGGCATTGTGGTGCTGGAAAACCTTGGTAGAGCATGGGTGGAGTAGGCATTGTGGTGCTGTAAAACATTGGTAGAGCATGGGTGGAGTAGGCATGATAGAATTGCTGATAATATTGCCTGGCGTGCACGGTTAGTATGTGAGGGGGAACTAGGGTGTGATGTCCTTGGTTCTCTTCAAGTATGTGCAAGGCGTTGGTTCCTACAGGGAGAGTGACATAGCTCAAATAAATGTGCACTCACACGCACACACACAGACACACACACACGCATGCACGCAGAGACACACACACACACAAAAACACACAAGACAACACATGTCAATAACACATCACTTATATCATCCATCCAGATCTATCTATCATCTCTAGCTGAGAGCTGGAGTGACGATGCCTCATGCATCCATCATACCCACAATGCCCTGGTTAGCAGACAGACACAGTCGTCGTCACTCCTCCAAGGTCCCCTTCAGGCTGCTATCAGAAGACACAGGATAGATGGACTCTGTCTGT
Source organism: Oncorhynchus keta (assembly GCF_023373465.1). Taxonomy (NCBI): domain Eukaryota; kingdom Metazoa; phylum Chordata; class Actinopteri; order Salmoniformes; family Salmonidae; genus Oncorhynchus; species Oncorhynchus keta. The sequence continues at coordinate 109,037 of NW_026280946.1, read as the reverse complement.
CTTTCAGTCTTTTCTTTACCGACCTCTTGATTATTGCAATATGCATCATATTTACCTCAGTCACTGCTTGTGATGTAGACTTGTTTTGTGTCATTTCTTATAAATTATTTCATATTGCAGTGAATGCTTTACAGACACCTGTGCAGACTGATGTGTTCAGTTTGTTGAATGGGAGCTGTTTCAGAGGTTAGCAGAATGAACAGAATACACCACCTATCATCGACCCACAGTAAAGCAGACACAGTAAAACGGACGGGCTGAAAGACAGACCCCCATGCAAGCACACACACAAACAAACTTGGTTTAGAAAACTATATAAGTACGCTCGCAAAGAACCTCGCGCTCAGTCCCACCTTTTAAAACACTCTAATTAATTAACCATTCTATTGAGCCAAAGAGATCCAGTTCAACATTCTACATTGAGCATCCATACAATCTTATCTCCCCCCCTTCAGTCAGTCTACAACAGTCCAGCTCAGCCCTCGGGGCAAGATGAGCACTGCTGCCTCAGTCACACACACACTCCTCTGTGTATATAGCCAAAGTTGGACAGACAATGTCCAGAATCTGAAATATGCATTGATTTCTCCTTCTTACATTTCCCGATTTCTACTGAAAAAAAGAGTGTGTTTGTGTGTGTTCCCTCCCTTATTCTTTTATTTTTGTACAGAAACTGAGAGAGATTGAGTCCTTCAGCTCTTCAGCTCCAACCAGTAAATGGTGGGAATAATTCCAGTCCCGCCGAGGGTAACTATGCCGGTCTGAGGTCACCCCGTCTCTTAGGCGTTAAAGGCCACCAACCTAGGGCAATGTACTTAAGAATTCACACCACTGAGTCAATACTTTGTAGATGCACCTTTGGCAGCAATTACAGCTGTGAGTTCTCTGGATGAGTTTCTAACAGTTTTCCACACCTGGATTTGCAACATTTGCCCATTATTCTTTTCAAAATTCTTCAAGCTGTCAAATTGGTTGTTGATCATTGCTAGACAACCATTTCCAAGTCTTGCCATATATTTTCAAGCAGATTTAAGTCAAAACTGTAACTCGGCCACTCAGGAACATTCACTGTCTTCTTGGTAAGCAACACCGGTGGAGATTTGGCCTTGTGTTTTAGGTTATTGTCCTGCTGAAAGGAGAAATTCTCTCAGAATTCCAAAATGGGGAAAAAGTAATGGGATGTGAATACTTTGTGTGTGTGTGTGTGTGTGTGTGTGTGTGTGTGTGTGTGTGTGTGTGTGTGTGTGTGTGTGTGTGTGTGTGTGTGTGTGTGTGTGTGTGTGTGTGTGTGTGTGTGTGTGTGTGTGTGTGTGTGTGTGTGTGTGTGTGTGTGTAAAAATAGTTTCTGTGTCTGTGTCTGTGTGTGTCTGTGTGAGAAGAACATGTGTATGTGTGTGTCATGAATAACTTATTTGTTTCACATGTCAACCTGAACTCATTCCACGGGTATTAAATATTTTGCCAAGACGTGCTATAAAAATAAAATATTTCTCCCTTCCAACATACACAATGGCCCAGACTGAAACAACTGCTGTCTCCGTGAGAAGAACATGTGTATGCTTCCTTCCTAAATAAATGGCCCAGCATTATAATCAGACAATGGTCTGTACCTCTCAGGTCTAACGTTGTTTTATAAAATCAGGGTCCTGCTTCCTCTAACGACTTCAGTCTCTACCCTTTTATTAAACGGACAATCTGGGTTCTTCTTTCCTCTCATGACTTCAGTCTCTACCCTTTTATTAAATGGACAATCTGATTGGTACATAATATATATGTTTTTATACATTTTGATTTCTATACCTGCTCAGTATTTGGGTGTCTTTACCTAACTGAATAAAATAATGAATTCCACTTCCTTGTCAGAGAAAAGTACAGATATTTGAAGAATTGCCTATAAAACACAAAGACATTTGAAGACTTTTGAAAACACCTGATGTTCTTCTGCTTCCTCTCATGACTTCAGTCTCTACCCTTTTATTAAACGGACAATCTGGGATTGGTACATTACTTTTACATTTGATTTCATTTGATCCTTGCATCTATAGTTCATGTATGATTCATTTGAATCCAACCCCCATTGCCTCCTTTAAAACACATGTTTCATTTGAATCTCAGATTGCTCCTTTAAAACAACAAGTTTCATTTGAATCCCAGTTGCCCCTTTAAAACACATGTTTCATTTGAATCCCAGATTGCCCCCTTTAAAACACATGATTCATTTGAATCCCAGATTGCCCCCTTTAAAACACATGATTCATTTGAATCCCAGATTGCCCCCTTTAAAACACATGATTCATTTGAATCCCAGATTGCCCCCTTTAAAACACATGATTCATTTGAATCCCAGATTGCCCCCTTTAAAACACATGATTCATTTGAATCCCAGATTGCCCCCTTTAAAACACATGTTTCATTTGAATCCCAGATTGCCCCCTTTAAAACACATGATTCATTTGAATCCCAGATTGCCCCCTTTAAAACACATGTTTCATTTGAATCCCAGATTGCCCCTTTAAAACACATGATTCATTTGAATCCCAGATTGCCCCCTTTAAAACACATGATTCATTTGAATCCCAGATTGCCCCCTTTAAAACACATGATTCATTTGAATCCCAGATTGCCCCCTTTAAAACACATGATTCATTTGAATCCCAGATTGCCCCCTTTAAAACACATGTTTCATTTGAATCCCAGATTGCCCCCTTTAAAACACATGTTTCATTTGAATCCCAGATTGCCCCCTTTAAAACACATGTTTCATTTGAATCCCAGATTGCCCCCTTTAAAACACATGTTTCATTTGAATCCCAGATTGCCCCCTTTAAAACACATGTTTCATTTGAATCCCAGATTGCCCCCTTTAAAACACATGTTTCATTTGAATCCCAGATTGCCCCCTTTAAAACACATGTTTCATTTGAATCCCAGATTGCCCCCTTTAAAACACATGATTCATTTGAATCCCAGATTGCCCCCTTTAAAACACATGATTCATATTACCCAAATCCTTTGTTGCTTGACATTAGTACCTGGCCATCAATAAAGCTATTCATACAACAGACAATAACTTTGTCCTTTTAATCAGATTCCAGTGCATATAATTTTGCTTTCTTTGTAACAGAGGTAGACTGTGTTGAACAATCCACAGGGAATGGTAGTTACTCTTTGTATGATGAAGACCCTTGTCATGATGCATTATAAGTATGCCTTATGCCATATTTAATAATTATGCCATACAGATGAAGTCGGAAGTTTACATACACCTTAGCCAAATACATTTAAACTCAGTTTTTCACCATTTCTGACAAGTAAAAATTGCCTGTCTTAGGTCAGTTAGGATCACCACTTTATTTTAAGAATGTGAAATGTCAGAATAATAGTAGAGAGAATGATTTATTTCAGCTTTTATTTCTTTCATCACATTCCCAGTGGGTCAGAAGTTTACATGCACTCAATTAGTATTTGGTAGCATTGCCTTTAAATTGTTTAACTTGGGTCAAACATTTCGGGTAGCCTTCCACAAGCTTCCCACAATAAGTTGGGTGAATTTTGGCCCAGTCCTCCTGACAGAGCTGGTGTAACTGAGTCAGGTTTGTAGGACTCCTTGCTCGCATATGCTTTTTCAGTTCTGCCCACACATTTTCTATAGGATTGAGGTCAGGGCTTTGTGATGGCCACTCCAATACCTTGACTTTGTTGTCCTGAGGCCATTTTGCCACAACTTTGGAAGTATGGTTGGGGTCATTGTCCATTTGGAAGACCCATTTGCAACCAAGCTTCAACTTCCTGACTGATGTCTTGAGATGTTGCTTCAATATATCCACAAAATGTTCTATCCTCATGATACCATCTATTTTGTGAAGTGCACCAGTCCCTCCTGTAGCCAAGAACCCCCACTTCAGTCCCACCAGTCACTCTTGTAGCAAAGCACCCCCTTCTGTGTTCTTCGGCTTGCAAGCCTCCCCCTTTTCCTCCAAACATAACGATGGTGATTATGGCCAAACAGCTCTATTTTTGTCTCATCAGACCAGAGGACATTTCTCCAAAAAGTACGATATTTGTCCCCATGTCCAGTTGCAAACCGTAATCTGTCTTTTTAATGGCGGTTTTGGAGCAGTGGCTTCTTCCTTGCTGAGCGGACTTTCAGGTCATGTCGATACTTGTTGTACTGTGGATATATAAACGTTGTACCTGTTTCCTCCAGTATCTTCACAAGGTCCTTTGCTGTTGTTCTGGGATTGATTTGCACTTTTTGCACCAAAGTACGTTCATCTTTAGGAGACAGAACGCGTCTCCTTCCTGAGCGGTATGACGGCTGCGTGGTCCCATGGTGCTTATTCTTGAGTACTATTTTTTTGTACAGATGAACGTGGTACCTTCAGGCATTTGGAAATTGCTCCCAAGGATGAACCAGACTTGTGGAGGTCTACAATATTTTTTATGAGGTCTTGGCTGATTTCTTTTGATTTTCCCATGATGTCAAGCAAAGAGGCACTGAGTTTGAAGGTAGGCCTTGAAATACATCCACAGGTAAACCTCCAATTGACTAAAATTATGTAAATTAGCCAATCAGAAGCTTCTAAAGCCATGACATAATTTTCTGGAATTTTCCAAGCTGTTTAGAGGCACAGTCAACTTAGTGTATGTAAACTTCTGATTCAGTGGAATTGTGATACAGTGAATTATAAGTGAAATAATCTGTAAACAATTGTTGGAACAATGCACAAAGTAGATGTCCTAACCAACTTGCCAAAACAATGGTTTGTTTACAAGAAATTTGTGGAGTGGTTGAAAAACAAGTTTTAATGACTCCAACCTAAGTGTATGTAAACCTCCGTTTTCAACTGTATATTACGCATAATGTATTATAATGTACAACAGGCTTTAATAACTGTTCATAACCCTGTAACTACATGCATAAAGCATAATGAACAGGCTGTGTAAGGCCAAATGAAGCATTATGAACAGGCTGTGTAAGGCCAAATGAAGCATTATGAACAGGCTGTGTAATGCCAAATGAAGCATTATGAACAGGCTGTGTAAGACCAAATGAAGCATTATGAACAGGCTGTGTAAGGCCAAATGAAGCATTATGAACAGGCTGTGTAATGCCAAATTAAGCATTATGAACAGGCTGTGTAAGACCAAATGAAGCATTATGAACAGGCTATGTAAGGCCAAATGAAGCATTATGAAATGAAGCAAATGAAGCATTATGAACAGGCTGTGTAAGGCCAAATGAAGCATTATGAACAGGCTGTGTAAAAATGAAGCATTATGAACAGGCTGTGTAATGAAGCATTATGAACAGGCTGTGTAATGCCAAATGAAGCATTATGAACAGGCTGTGTAAGACCAAATGAAGCATTATGAACAGGCTGTGTAAGGCCAAATGAAGCATTATGAACAGGCTGTGTAAGGCCAAATGAAGCATTATGAACAGGCTGTGTAATGCCAAATGAAGCATTATGAACAGGCTGTGTAAGGCCAAATGAAGCATTATGAACAGGCTGTGTAATGCCAAATGAAGCATTATGAACAGGCTGTTGAAGCATTATGAACAGGCTGTGTAAGGCCAAATGAAGCATTATGAACAGGCTGTGTAATGCCAAATGAAGCATTATGAACAGGCTGTGTAATGCCAAATGAAGCATTATGAACAGGCTGTGTAAGGCCAAATGAAGCATTATGAACAGGCTGTGTAAGGCCAAATGAAGCATTATGAACAGGCTGTGTAATGCCAAATGAAGCATTATGAACAGGCTGTGTAAGGCCAAATGAAGCATTATGAACAGGCTGTGTAATGCCAAATGAAGCATTATGAACAGGCCAAATGAAGCATTATGAACAGGCTGTGTAATGCCAAATGAAGCATTATGAACAGGCTGTGTAAGGCCAAATGAAGCATTATGAACAGAAGCATTATGAACAGGCTGTGTAAGGCCAAATGAAGCATTATGAACAGGCTGTGTAAGGCCAAATGAAGCATTATGAACAGGCTGTGTAAGGCCAAATGAAGCATTATGAACAGGCTGTGTAAGGCCAAATGAAGCATTATGAACAGGCTGTGTAATGCCAAATGAAGCATTATGAACAGGCTGTGTAAGGCCAAATGAAGCATTATGAACAGGCTGTGTAATGCCAAATGAAGCATTATGAACAGGCTGTGTAAGGCCAAATGAAGCATTATGAACAGGCTGTGTAAGGCCAAATGAAGCATTATGAACAGGCTGTGTAAGGCCAAATGAAGCATTATGAACAGGCTGTGTAAGGCCAAATGAAGCATTATGAACAGGCTGTGTAAGGCCAAATGAAGCATTATGAACAGGCTGTGTAAGGCCAAATGAAGCATTATGAACAGACTGTGTATTGCCAAATGAAGCATTATGAACTGGCTATGTAAGGCCAAATGAAGCATTATGAACAGGCTGTGTATTGCCAAATGAAGCATTATGAACTGGCTGTGTAAAGCCAAATGAAGCATTATGAACAGGCTGTGTAAAGCCAAATGAAGCATTATGAACAGGCTGTGTAAGGCCAAATGAAGCATTATGAACAGACTGTGTATTGCCAAATGAAGCATTATGAACTGGCTGTGTAAAGCCAAATGAAGCATTATGAACTGGCTGTGTAAGGCCAAATGAAGCATTATGAACAGACTGTGTATTGCCAAATGAAGCATTATGAACTGGCTGTGTAAGGCCAAATGAAGCATTATAATGTATTATAATGTCCTTTGTTCTTGAAATTGTATTTTCTCTTCCATTTGTATGCAGAAAGTGTACATGGGCTGACATCAACTATGTGTGACCTCAAAAACAACATGTTCAGACTGGTTCCTACTGCTTTGAAATGAACATGGTTTCTCAGATGTAAAACACATGACATATTTCTCTCTCTCTCTGTCAGTCAGAACCAATTGCATATTGATGCGAGCTGGGGCATTGACTACCTTTACACTTAGAGCATCAGTGGATTCTCAGACGTCTGTTCATGACAAATTGTTTTGTCTGGAAGCACAAGATGAATTGGGACAGCAGGCTCGCCTTTGGGGAGAACAATTTGTTTACTTGTTAGCTTTAAGATCCTATTTTATTTATTTAGATGTGCAAATCTGGCAGGGGCGTGAACTTGAACACAAATGCCTCTGGGACAAGAGACAGAAGCCAAGTGAAACTCTTCCATTCTGTCCCAGTTAGTGGTGCCTTCAGAAGCACAGTGTACACACACACACAGGCACACACACACACACACAAAACACAAACCCCTCCCTCCCCTCCATTTCACATCATATGTATTCCCCATCATTTCCATTCTATTTATTTTACAGTAATGTTTTAAGCGGTAGACATTTTCGCCCATAGATAGTTCATGTTTATTGCTCCGCATTGCTCTGCATCCCACACGGTTGAACCTGTGTGGCACATGACGAGGTAAATAGATTTTCTGCATGAGGAGTGTGTTGTATATTTAGCCAGTCAAAAGGCCTATAATTGGCAGATTGAATAAACTCCAAGGCACTTAAGCGGTTATTCATTTAATCCTCTTCCTCTGCTTGCATCCCAAATGGCGCTCTATTCCCAACATAGTGCACTAATTATGACCAGGGCCCTATGGAAGTAGTGCACTAGCGAACAGGGTGCCATTTGGGATGGAAATGCGAGCGCTTTAGGTGCCAGGCTAGCTCTTGCTGCAGCATGTAATAATTGCATGTCTTTTTTGCTGTGGTAATGAAATGTTTGTCTCATTTTCTCACAAAAGATAGTTATTGTTATCATTCACTTTCAGAAGGAGGTATTCAAGTTGTTGATGCATAACAGCCATCACAACACATTCATATGCATTAATGAGATCCTTATATTAATGAGATCCAGTATTGAAGTCTTTAGGTTAAGTACAGAGATTAGGTATAGTGCCTATCATAGCCCATCATCTTCAGACAGTTAATCACAGACAGACAGACAGACAGACAGACAGACAGACAGACAGACAGACAGACGGACGGACGGACGGACGGACGGACGGACGGACGGACGGACGGGCGGACGGACGGACGGGCGGACGGGCGGACGGGCGGACGGGCAGACGGGCGGACGGGCAGACGGGCAGACGGGCAGACGGGCCATCTGGCATTTTGGGCAAATGCCATGTGAGCTGGTCCATTTTAATCCAGTGGGCCTATCTAACTAGTTTTTTTTCACAAAATGATCTTTATTTGGCTAATAATGGTGTATAGGGTGATGTATTAAAAATGCTAGGGCTAATTTTTGGTCCTAGTCCACCCCTGCAGACAGACACACAGACAGACACAGAGACACAGACACAGACACAGACACAGACACAGACACAGACACAAAGACACAAAGACACAGAGGGGAGTGGGGACATGGGCTTGCCATTCCCAAAAAAGGAGTTATCTTGAACCTAAAAGGGTTAGGAGAACTCTTTGAAGAACTGTTTTTGTTTCCAGGTCGAACCCTTTTGGTTCCAGGTAGAACTCTTTCCACAGAGGAACCCAAGAGGGTTCTACCTGGAAACAAAAAGGGTTGTTTTTCCTGTTGGGACAGCTGAAGATGCCTTTTGGAACCCTTTTCTCTAAGAATGTGGCTTCATGTCATGGAGTATGGGTATGTGCAACTGCGTGTATCCACCAAGTTGGACCAGCATGCTCCAGTGGTGTCTAGGCCTGCAGTTAATGTAGTCTAATGGACCAAGTCCACAAGGTTTCCTATATTATAGGCTTCAGAGCATCAGTGTCGACTGTGGGCCCGGCTCCATGAGGGGGGAAAGGGGGGCTTAGCCCTCTCATTTGAAACTTGAGCCCCTCAGTTTTAGTTTTATGTCATTACATAAAAACAGCAAAAAAATTCAAATAATTGAATGAAAGGTTGGCGCAAAAACTGTATCTCCGCTGCCCAGCACCATGGACAGAGGGGCTGTGTGGAGGGGATATGTTATGGAAAGCCACTGGGATGGTTTGGTATGACTTCTTTGGGTTTCCTAAAAGTGGGGGAAACGCTTCTGATATGTGTTGGCTACTGTAAGTGAATAACGTGATACGCCTCTGCCTGTAATATTGGATTTTGATTCATAAGGGCGGGGTCAAGATTACCATTGAAGCTGCTTCACCAAAGACAGTACAGTATGAAGATAGGCTCAAACTGCTTCTCCAATAGAAATAAATCCCTGATCATTCTTGTAGGCGATGTCATGGCGACATTGGCTAGCTAAGCTTATGTGCAAAAATACATAATCGGGCCTAACAATCATCCCGCTCCGAACTGCACATTTTATAGGCCTTCAAATCAAAGGCATCAAACCACAGAGGCCACTGCCAAGCCCAGCAGCTATGATGCTGCCTAGCTCCATCTAGCTACCCATGCAGAGCCCACCCATCCTTCCACAAGTGCCGCCAGGATGCTGGCTCCACAGCCCCCTCCGCCACCGACTGTTCCTGACAATCTTGGAGCCCCAGTTAGCCTAGAATGCTACGCTAGTGGCCTAGCCACCGGTTTTCTGTCCAAAACTGTTAATTTAATAGCAACGGGTTCATAGGAAGAGGGTGTCTGGGATATTCAGTTACTGCAGAATTCAATATAATTCCAATGCAAGAACCCAAATGACGCCCCTGTGTAGAGCTACATATTGGTGTTTCATCATAGAAATAGATACATTATATGATGGTTTTCTTGGTGCCTATTGGTTTCTGTGATTGTAAACTATACCTGTTGGATGCGTGTTTATGGTAGGCTGGCATTGCTTCATTGACTACATGGATTGAATTTAATCCACAGAAGTGTATTGTGCCATATCAAACGCGTAGCTTTACTCATGAGCAGCATGGTTTTCCATGTTTGAAGCGGGCCTGTTCACCTATTTGTTTAGCAAGATAGCTGTGCATGGCTACATGTCACTAGCCTGTAGGCTTTGTTTGTGTTATGTGGATCTCCATTTGCCTTTTGTTTACTGCTAATGTAACTATGCTAAATATACATTGAACAACAATATGAAGGAATCAGTCAATTTAAAAAAAAACTCATTAGGCCCTAATCTATGGATTTCACATAACTGAGGACACAGATATGTGTCTGTTGGTTACAGAAACCTAAAACAATGGACATCACAATGGGCCTCAGGATCTCATCACAGTATTTTTGTGCATTCAAATTGCCAATCGATGAAATGCAATTGTGTTCGTTGTCCGTAGTTTATGCCTGCCCATACAATAACCCCACCGCTACCATGGGGCACTCTGTTCACAACGTTGACATCAGCAAATCGCTCGCCCACGAAACTCCATACATGTGGTCTGAGGTAATGAGGCCAGTTGGACTTACTGCCAAATTCTCTAAAACGTTGTTGGAGGCGGCTTATGTTTGAGAAGTTAACATTCAATTATCTGCCAACAGCTCTGGTTGACATTCCTGCAGTCAGCATGCCAATTGACGCTCCCTCAAAACTTTCAACATCTGTGGCATTGTGTTGTGTGACAAAACTGCACATTTTAGAATGGCCTTTTATTGTCCTCAGCACAAGGTGCACCTGTGTAATGATCATGCTTCATGCTCTTTAATCAGCTTCTTGACATGCCACACCTGTCAGGCGGATTGTTTATCTTGGCAAAGAAGAAATGCTCACTAACAGGTATATAAACACATTTGTGAACAAAATATGAGATAAATAAGCTTATTGTGTGTATGAAACGTTTCTGGGATATTATATTTCAGCTCATGAAACATGGGACCAACAGTTTACATGTTGTATTTATATATTTGTTCAGTGTAGATTGTGTCATTCCTTTATTTATCTGATTTTTGTTTTCTAGGCTTACTTGGTGCTGTTGTTCTGTTTTCAGTATTTTTGTTTGAATTTTGGTAAAACAGCTGTATGTATGGCTGCATTCACATAGGGTAAATCACCTATGACAAACAGCCTATCTATCTTGCAGCCTATTCATTACCAAAACGGCCTTGATTTAGTGTGCATGGCGCTTTCCATTGTACTGATACAGCGCAGCGGAGATAGGTTGGAGAGAAATATGTAGCCTGTCACTTCAAAAGCACTCAATCAATGATCTCGGATCCTCGACATTTGAATGTTATGTTTATTGTGGTATAGCGTGAAATAAGCCGAATTTAATATAATTCAAATGCAAGAACACCCCAAAAGTGTGCCCCTTCACCGATTTCAACTTCCCCTTTATCCTGGCGCAGGGTCTGGTCGACTGCACAGTGGTACATAGCAGTACTGCGATTAGAAATAGAAGACGCCCTCTTCTTGCGCTATGGAGAGTTGCAGCCAGGTTTACAGTATATCGTTCCAACACGCTTTCTGAAGCTCTCTCTCTTTTTATGTCACTATCGCTGTTTGCATGTAGACGCAGCCAATCTCTTCCCTATGACGCCGGCGAGGCTGGGCTCAGACGGGTTTGATCATAATATTTAACACACCCACCCAGTAAGAGCACGATATCAGTTCGACTGAGAAGTATAACAGCCACGGGACAAGTGGAAGCGAAAATCTCTGCACCTGCCAAGCGGTGTAGACTACTGGCTCTGCTGTTCCTTGAACGGAAAGACGGAGACGGGAGATTTATATTTTTGACAGGATCTGGCCTAGGCTTGCATCCAGGTATCTTCAGCTGACAAAGCATCACATGTTTTTAAAAATCTTATCGATTTTTTTGCGTTGCTTTTCTTTAACGCATTTTTTTGTGCCTGTTGCTATTTCCTACAAGGACTGTGGCTACATGATTTAATCTGAAATTTAATAAAGACTGTCCCTCTGATTTTTAACAAAAATGACGATTGGACAGCATTGACACGTTTTTATGCTCATCATAGCATGTTCTGAGGATGGAACAGTGCTTTCGCAACGCAATTGTGCTAAAACACGTTTAAAATTCCCTAAACGATTCACTGCTATTACGATTAGATATTGTTTTGTGTCGTTTTCAGAATAGCCATAGACCTATTTGCTTTAAGGTGCCTGCTCTCCGCATTGAGTCGGCATGTCCATCTGGCTGAATATGAATCATTCAGTCTTTTCTAAAAGACCAGCGCTCTGTGCGTAAACATGGAGTTTCTGATATAACACGGATTATGTTTGGAATGACCAGAAAAAAATATATAAATGATCTACATTGGGTTTTGCTCCATATTTCACATGTACTATACTTTTTATATATATATCGGTGTTGTGCGCTGCTTTTATGGTTTAGTGATATAACAACAACTACTTAGAAGTGAATCCTGTACAAAATGATCAAGATGATACTGTTTCGTAAATTTCGAGTTTTGATACTCATGGTGTTTTTAGTGGCGTGCACCATGCACATTATGATAGACTTGCTCCCAAAACTAGAGAAGCGAGCGACGGGACCGGAAACCGGCAACGGTGGCTGCCAGTGCACTCACAACCCGAGCGAGGAGGCCGGGAGCTGGGGGAAGCAACGCGCTAGGTCGGTGGCGGAACCGGGCTGGCCTAACAAACACACGCTGAGAATCCTGCAAGATTTTAGCAACGAGCCGAGTTCAAACCTCACGTCCCATTCCCTGGAAAAAATCCCTGCCGCTGGGGAGAGAACGGAGTCTTTCAAACGAATGAAACAGTACGACGGGGCAGTGGATAACCAAAAGCCGCTCATCAGAGACGCCAGCGGGGGTAAGACGGTTGCTGCGCCCGGTATCTTCCGGCTGCCGTCTCTGTTCGAGCATCCTTTATACAAGACGGACCTGCCGACCCTCACAGACGACGACACCTTGTTCAACGTCAATACTGACATCAGGTTATACCCGAAAGCAGCGGGGAATCAAGAATGGTAAGCTGGGGATAAAATGAATCAGGCGTATCACCTTATAAGAAATCAAGGTGACAGGTGACAGGTGTATAGTGCCATAAATTGATTATTACCCTCAAGCAACCGTTACTTACATTGACTTCCTCCCTGGCTTTCACTGTTTTAATTAAATGAATACAAAAGTGATATTAATAACTAATGGTCCACTTGTCCAGATACTTGAACTGAGCATCAGCCAGTGTATCTCTGCTTGCTATCCACTATACCCCGTAGCTTAAAGGCTACATGACTATATACATGACTTATTGTCCATACACTATTCATTGCACCTACTGCAAAGTGGTACTCCTGCATGCAAACCCATTCTTTATTCTCTACTGCTATCTCTCTCTCTATCCATCTATCTATCATCATTTCTCCTCACACTCTCTCCATTCTATGGGGATATCGTTAACTGGAAGACAATCCAATCTCTCTATTCAACTCTTCCTCTCCACCTCTACCGTTGTGTAGTGAATAAACTATCTATCCATCCTTTCCTTTGATCTGAACTGTGGTGGTCTTCTGAGCATCCCCCTGCCCTCTGCACCTGTACTTACCTGTTTTATTCTGCCGTGGTTTACTCTAATATCTAATGATCTCCTTAGCATGTGGGGTAGGAATACTATTTTCATACTTATTGTGTTATTACAATGTAACAACTTAATTAAGAATAGTGAGTTTGGCCACAGATATGTGTCCTGTATTCAACCAACACTGTAGGCATAGATGTTAGGTTATTTGATTTGATTGTAGCTGATGTATGACTTCAATAACGATGCTGTTTATGTTGAATCATGTGTAAACAACACATTGATTGAATTTCAATGGTGAGTCTCTCCAATATATCTTATGATGATGTGATTGCCATATATGGTGGTTACATCATAAACATTGGCTTTAGGTTTGCTTAGCAAAATAGTGTTGTTTCTTACAGCACTATTTTACACCTTCATTGCGGCAGCTTCCTTGATATTGCATGTAGGACTCTACTTTGACAGCCAGTGTGATATTTGATTTAATTCATGTCATTTGATTAGACTTAATGACATTTCTAAGAAACTTTTTGATAACCTGGATACCATCATAAAAATCTGAAATCCATCCAATCCCAAAGCAGACCCTGTAACACACCCATTAATGCAGGAGAATACTGTGAGGCTTATGAACACACCTGAGGCTGGTGGGAGGAGCTACACTGTAGGAGGACAGGATAATTGTAATGTCTGGAATGGAATCAATGGAACGGAGTCCAACACGTTGCTACCATGTGTCTTATGTGTTTGGTACCATTCCATTCATTCCATTCCAGCCATTACAATGAGCCCAACCTCCTATAGCTTCTCCCACTAGCCTCCTCTGCTGTAGCAGTCATCTTCATTACCAAATCTGTAGCAGTGAATTAGACAATGCATTGACAGTTAAGCTCCTCTCCTTTCCTACAACTCATCCCTCGCTTCTGTTCTCCATCCACTAGGCACAATGAAGCTAACGTGGAAGAGGAGGAGTACCCCTACAGGGGAGGTGACAGCCGAGTCCTACCCCAACTGGCTTCGCTTCCACATCGGTATCAACCGCTACGAACTCTACTCCAGACACAACCCTGTCCTGGACTCCTGCTCAAGGATCTGGTCACCCAGAGGATCACCAGTGTGGGTGAGTCTAGGATGAACTAGAATATCAAGAATACTGTGCAGTGCATCTCTGTGAGACAGACTGTTGTGGAGAGAGAGAGAGAGAGAGAGAGAGAGAGAGAGAGAGAGAGAGAGAGAGAGAGAGAGAGAGAGAGAGAGAGAGAGAGAGAGAGAGAGAGAGAGAGAGAGAGAGGGAGAGGAGGGAGGGAGGGAGGGAGAGAGAGAGAGAGAGAGAGGAGAGGAGAGGGAGGGAGGGAGGGAGGGAGGGAGGGAGGAGAGGGAGAGAGGGAGGGAGGGAGGGAGGGAGGGAGGGAGGGAGGGAGGGAGGGAGGGGGGGAGGGAGGGAGAGAGAGGGAGGGGGGAGGGAGGGAGAGAGGGAGGGGAGGGAGGGAGAAAAAAAACTATGATACACACATAGACACTTAAGTAAAGGCATTATATAGAAAGCCACATTTAATCAACATCCGGTGCTTTTGTCCCAATGCTGAGTTTCAATTAAATCCCCCTTCATTTTCACCTGAGGCCCTTGTTACAGATAGCAAATACATTCAGAGGAAGTGAAAAATAGATGAAAAACCATCAATCCTTCTGTGTCAAACAGTTTGGTTATGGAAAATAATCTTTCAGACCTCAAAGCAATCATACCGAGTGTTTAGGTGACATTATGTGGCTGTCGCAGGCTTAATGTGTCCACCTCTGTGACTGCTACTGTTCCCACTGGAGAGCTACAGCTGCAATGAAGCACTGCCTCCCTCGCTCACCAGTCTGAGGTCTGCCATATCATAGACCTGTGTGTGTGTAAGGGGCTCGGGGTGGCTGTGTGGGCGTGTGTGTGTGCCTGCATGCGAGGGATACATACGTACACAGTCTCGTGTCTATGCTGATGTTTGTGTGCATGCAAAGACGAGGGCTAAAATAAGAACCGCTGCACCACGCCATTAAAGTTCCCACCAGCATTGATATTAGTTCCTCAATCACTCCTGGACAGGATGTAATCACTCGTGCTCCATGGCACCTCTTGTTCTAGGTGTGTGTCACACACTATTTCCATTCCTCTGCCCATCAATCAACTGCATCTGCACTCAGAGATGGCCATATAAAATGCTGTGTGTGGGAGGGAAGGAATGTGGGGGTTGTGGAGGAGTGTGTGTGTGTGTGTGTGTGTATACTGTACCTCCACACAGACAACACAGGGTGCAGATATTGGGAAAGTTTCCACTTCAGCATTTTTCCTGCTGATAATGTTTGGTTGAGCCTGTCTCTCTGTAAAGATATGACCTTTTTCTCAGTGTGCAGAACTCATAACTCATACATCTACAGCAGCCCAGGTGTGTGTGTGCGTGTGTGTGCGTGTGTGTGCGTGTGTGCGTGCGTGTGTGCGTGTGTGTGTGTGTGCGCGTGTACGCCTGTGTGTGTGTTTGAGAGAGAGGGAGAGAGAGAAAGAGACAGAGAACGCATTCATCAATATGATACAGAAGTGTTCCACCGAGAGGGAGCTTTTGTAAAAAAAAAAAAATACATTGTCATTCATGAATTCAGGGATGCTCAGATAGAGAGAGCTCTATGGATGGCCATCATAACCGTTATGGAATGCATAGCAGTGCTTCTACTACAGGTGGCCGTGACTCACACTGTAGGCTACTCTATGCTAACACTGGCCTAGTTTCAATCCACTTGAACCATGAATCTCATTTGAATGTTTCATCAGGGATGACCTTTTGAGTTTTGTCGATTAGATCGGTGCTTCCCAGCTGGTGCATCTCATCCAGTTCCTTTTGGATCGCGGGTCGCGGCTCATTATCAGTGTCCTAGTTACACACAATGGTTTTGTTTGTGGGGGCGGGTCACAAGCAGTTTTCGAAAGCTTTATAAAGAGGCAGGTCACGGTGGCAAAGTGTTTAGACAACTAAAGGATTAATGTTAGATTATCTGATAGCACTATCAATATGACCCAGCAACCGGAAAATCTAATACATCTTGCCCTATAACAAAAGAGAGAAATGGTAAGAGAGAAAGACCTAGCTGGGAGAGAGAGAGTTTAAGAAAGACAGAGTTTAAGAGAGAAATACAGAGAAATAAAGAGAGATTGAGAGAGAAAGACAGAGAAATAGAAATAAAGTGAGTGTGAGAGCAAAGGAGAAAGAAAGAGTGAAAGAGGAGACTGCAGGGCTTGTTTACATTGTGGTTAGGCAGAGCTGCAGGGTTGTGTAATATGCTCAAGTTAATGCTCTGTAATATATGGACAAATCCCCTGAAAGCCTGTCCATTATGACAGAAACACAAGCCATTTAGACAGCCCTCTCAGGCCTTTTGTTAGACAGATAATCAGGCAGAGTCTGGAGCGTGTCTGATTTAGCCGGGCCCACTCCCTCCGCGTGAAACGGAGCGACGGCGCGGCGGACAGATCTGAAGGAAAAGATGGGCGTAGGTAATTGTACTGTTCTTTTACACAGGCGGAGAGAGTTTTGGAGTTGGAAAACTTCTAGCCTCCTGGGTAGTCTGGAGTTTCCTAGTTACTGTACAGCCTAACCTGGTCCACCTCTAACAGTGTTATTGAGTCTTCTCTTTGCAATTGAGGAGAACCATGCATGGATTCAGCTGAATTGTAGTAGCTACTGTTTCCTGGTAATAGTGTATTTGTACATCATAGGAATATGATCACTGAAAAGAGCTGAAGGCAATAGTTTAGTAAGACCTCCTATGAAGACATATTACTGTAAGTGCATTTACAACACTTCACAATGCTTCTAATGCATTATGAAGAGGGTGAAGAAGGTACTCACTAAGTGTTACCAATCATTTGTATTAGGTGCATCAATGTTAAGAAAACACACAGACACACGGAAAAAGGTGTCAACTAAGTTAGGTTTCGTCAACATCAAAGAGAGGATGGCATTGACGTTTCTCTAAAAGTAGGGTTTTTCTGCTTGCACGAACGGGCACACACACACACACACACACACACACACACACACACACACACACACACACACACACACACACACACACACACACACACACACACACACACACACACACACACACACACACACACACACACACACACACACGCACGCACATAGAAATCAGAACCATGAACAGATTACGTTGATTGGACTAAATCGTTTTTGGTATCTTTTAGTTGTCACTGTATTAGACTAAGCAGAAGTGATTTGAAATGTTGAAGTGTAAATGGTGCTGGAATAGTGGAGCTTCTGTTTTCTTTTTGACTTGCAGTAACTCTCTGTGGTTCTAAATCAATAGTTGTTTAGTGGTCCGAAAATGTCAGAAACTTTAACTTGCTTGAATATGCTGTAGGTCAAGTAACTGTTTGTTACATGCAATGTGCTTTGTGGACTTCACTGGACAGAGGATGTTATCTGGTTTTGTGATGAAAGAAAGGTTTGGTTGAATTTATTCTGCCACTGTGTCTTCTTATTGTCTCGGCCTTTAGGCCTGTATATCACAGTGTCAAGGCATATGAACCAAACAACACAATTATCACAACAGACAGGTTGTAATATAGCTCTTTGGGGGGGGGGGGCTTGGGTTCACCAGTGATTTTACCTACACACTGCTACTGGACAGGTTGTAATATAGCTCTTTGGGGGGGTTCTGATTTTACCTACTACTGGGACAGGTTGTAATATAGCTCTGGGGGGCTTGGGTTCCAGTGATTTTACCTACACACTGCTACTGGACAGGTTGTAATATAGCTCTGGGGGGGCTTGGGTTCACCAGTGATTTTACCTACACACTGCTACTGTACAGGTTGTAATATAGCTCTTGGGGGGGCTTGGCTTCCCAGTGATTTTACCTACACACTGCTACTGGACAGGTTGTAATATAGCTCTGGGGGGCTTGGGTTCCCAGTGATTTTACCTACACACTGCTACTGGACAGGTCGAGGAAGACAATGATTGCAAATTGATTCATATTTTGGGAATATTGAGTGTCAGTTGGGACGTCAGTTGAGTGTCATTTGGGACATCGAGTACGCATCGTCTCAATGCTCATTTTGGCCAAAACACCTTCGACTCTAATTATCACTATCGAACACAACAGCAAGTGGCCACGATAAACGGCCTAATCCAAGTGTTACATTTGAGATTCAGCCTACTGCGGTACATAGAACTTCATTGCCCCCTAGTGCTCATACGCGATAGGAACATATTCTGCATTGGGAATTCATGTGGAATTTTAGACTTTTTCTTAAAATCGGCTGTTTAATAGTTACGAAGATGTTTCAATTTGTCACATTCCTAGTGGTGTGGGGGAAGGGTGGCCATTGGTGTGTTTGTGTGTGCCTGCGTGTGTGTGCCTGCGTGTGTGTGTGCCTGCGTGTGTGTGCTCGTGTATGGTCGTGTGGATGTCTCTGTGTTTCTGTACCTCAAGATGATACAGTAAATTCACATTTGACCTCTTTGTCTCTTCCCTAAACAGTCATGAAGTCAGGAGGAACTCAACTGAAGCTCATCATGACCTTCCATAACTACGGACAGGCGCTGTTCAAGCCCATGAAGTAAGTACCAATCGTTTGTATAAAATGTACAAGAAGGATGAAGGATAACCTACCTGACATCTCTTCAAGTAGTGTCTGTAGTGTCTGTAATGTCTGTAATGTCTGTGGTGCCTGTGGTGCTGGTGGTGTCTGTGGTGCCAATGGTGTCTGTGGCATCTGTAGCGTATGCGGCATCTGTGGTGTCTGTGGTGCCTGTGGTGTCTGTGGCACATGTAGCATCTGTAGTGTATGTGGTGTCTGCGGCACCCGTGTCACCTGTATCGTCAGTAGTGTCTGTAGTGTCTGTAGTGGCTGTGGTGTCTGTGGCAGATTTAATAAATGTTGACAAAGTAAAAGACCTTCAAAGCCCCCGTTATATCATCCATTTATGAACGTTAATGACATCATAATATATCACGTCCAATTGCCTATTTATGTCCTATATATGTCCTAATGATGCCCTACCTATGTCCAATATAATACTATTTATGTCCTATATATGTCCTAATGATGCCCTACCTATGTCCAATATAATACTATTTATGTCCTATATATGTCCTAATGATGCCCTACCTATGTCCAATATAATACTATTTATGTCCTATTTATGTCCTAATGATGCCCTACCTATGTCCAATATAATACTATTTATGTCCTAATGATGCCCTGCCTATGTCCAATATAATACTATTTATGTCCTATATATGTCCTAATGATGCCCTACCTATGTCCAATATAATACTATATATGTCCTAATGATTCCCTACCTATGTTCAATATAATACTATTTATGTCCTATATATGTCCTAATGATGCCCTACCTATGTCCAATATAATACTATATATGTCCTAATGATGCCCTACCTATGTCCAATATAATACTATTTATGTCCTAATGATGCCCTGCCTATGTCCAATATAATACTATATATGTCCTAATGATGCCCTGCCTATGTCCAATATAATACTATTTATGTCCTATATATGTCCTAATGATGCCCTACCTATGTCCAATATAATACTATTTATGTCCTATATATGTCCTAATGATGCCCTACCTATGTCCAATATAATACTATTTATGTCCTAATGATGCCCTACCTATGTCCAATATAATACTATTTATGTCCTAATGATGCCCTACCTATGTCCAATATAATACTATATATGTCCTAATGATGCCCTACCTATGTCCAATATAATACTATTTATGTCCTAATGATGCCCTACCTATGTCCAATATAATACTATTTATGTCCTATTGATGCCCTACCTATGTCCAATATAATACTATTTATGTCCTAATGATGCCCTACCTATGTCCAATATAATACTATTTATGTCCTAATGATGCCCTACCTATGTCCAATATAATACTATTTATGTCCTAATGATGCCCTACCTATGTCCAATATAATACTATTTATATGTCCAATAATGATGTCCTAATGATGCCTATGTCCAATATAATACTATATATGTCCTAATGATGCCCTACCTATGTCCAATATAATACTATTTATGTCCTAATGATGCCCTACCTATGTCCAATATAATACTATATATGTCCTAATGATGCCCTACCTATGTCCAATATAATACTATATGTCCTAATGATGCCCTACCTATGTCCAATATAATACTATATATGTCCTAATGATGCCCTACCTATGTCCAATATAATACTATATATGTCCTAATGATGCCCTACCTATGTCCAATATAATACTATTTATGTCCTATATATGTCCTAATGATTCCCTACCTATGTCCAATATAATACTATTTATGTCCTATGTCCTAATGATGCCCTACCTATGTCCAATATAATACTATTTATGTCCTAATGATGCCCTACCTATGTCCAATATAATACTATTTATGTCCTAATGATGCCCTGCCTATGTCCAATATAATACTATATATGTCCTAATGATGCCCTGCCTATGTCCAATATAATACTATATATGTCCTAATGATTCCCTACCTATGTCCAATATAATACTATATATGTCCTAATGATGCCCTACCTATGTCCAATATAATACTATTTATGTCCTATATATGTCCTAATGATGTCCTACCTATGTTTCAATATAATAATATTTATGTCCTAATGATGCCCTACCTATGTCCAATATAATACTATATATGTCCTAATGATGCCCTACCTATGTCCAATATAATACTATTTATGTCCTAATGATGCCCTACCTATGTCCAATATAATACTATTTATGTCCTATATGATGATGCCCTACCTATGTCCAATATAATACTATTTATGTCCTAATGATTCCCTACCTATGTCCAATATAATACTATTTATGTCCTAATGATGCCCTACCTATGTCCAATATAATACTATATATGTCCTAATGATGCCCTGCCTATGTCCAATATAATACTATATATGTCCTAATGATGCCCTACCTATGTCCAATATAATACTATTTATGTCCTAATGATGCCCTACCTATGTCCAATATAATACTATATATGTCCTAATGATGCCCTACCTATGTCCAATATAATACTATATATGTCCTAATGATGCCCTACCTATGTCCAATATAATACTATTTATGTCCTAATGATGCCCTACCTATGTCCAATATAATACTATATATGTCCTAATGATGCCCTACCTATGTCCAATATAATACTATATATGTCCTAATGATGCCCTACCTATGTCCAATATAATACTATATATGTCCTAATGATGCCCTACCTATGTCCAATATAATACTATATATGTCCTAATGATGCCCTGCCTATGTCCAATATAATACTATCTATGTCCTAATGATTCCCTACCTATGTCCAATATAATACTATATATGTCCTATATATGTCCTAATGATGCCCTGCCTATGTCCAATATAATACTATCTATGTCCTAATGATTCCCTACCTATGTCCAATATAATACTATTTATGTCCTATATATGTCCTAATGATGCCCTACCTATGTCCAATATAATACTATATATGTCCTAATGATGCCCTGCCTATGTCCAATATAATACTATATATGTCCTAATGATGCCCTGCCTATGTCCAATATAATACTATCTATGTCCTAATGATTCCCTACCTATGTCCAATATAATACTATATATGTCCTAATGATGCCCTACCTATGTCCAATATAATACTATATATGTCCTAATGATGCCCTGCCTATGTCCAATATAATACTATATATGTCCTAATGATGCCCTACCTATGTCCAATATAATACTATATATGTCCTAATGATGCCCTACCTATGTCCAATATAATACTATTTATGTCCTATATATGTCCTAATGATGCCCTACCTATGTCCAATATAATACTATTTATGCCCAATGTAATGCCTATTTATGCTAAGAAAGGCCACCATTTACTTTGCTTCTTTGACTCTTCTTTACTCTTTTAACACCAAATCCTATATCATACTCCCTGATGTGCTTGATCAACTAAAGGAATGAACAAAGTGCTACCTAAAAATCAAACATTTTATTCCAGGGAAAAACAACCAGAATAAATGCTAGACATTTCAACTGCTGCGCTCATGACTGGTTAGGATCCATCATTCATTTTCTGTCTGATCTGTTCTAGTGGGGAATGATCAGTCTGTTTTCAATGAATGAATGAATGAACATCAACAGGCTTACGTGTTAATTAAAAAGATAACCCAGAGCCGCCACACCAAGCTCTTGGGGGAGACATTTTGCCAACATAAAGCACGGCACATAAAAACCATCCAGCTGAGTTATTATGCCCAGTGAATTCCCCCACCGTTAAAACAGACAGTGTGTGTGTGTGTGTGTGTGTGTGTGTGTGTGTGTGTGTGTGTGTGTGTGTGTGTGTGTGTGTGTGTGTGTGTGTGTGTGTGTGTGTGTGTGTGTGTGTGTGTGTGTGTGTGTGTGTGTGTGTCTTGGCTAACTCGCCTGTGATCAAACAGTAATTGCTCAAGAGCCCACTTTGACACATTGGATGCTGGCGTTTCCGACTGAATTGAACCACAGTGTGGAGATAGAGAGAGAGAGCGAGCGAGCTGCCTCTTCTTCATTGCAGGTGCGATGTGGTGGTGACCCATAGAGGTTTAATAAGGTATCACACTTTTCTGTTAGCTAAACTCCAATGTTTACTTTGATGTTGAATAAATACAAATAAAGACTACAACAAAGGCATTAAACTTAAAACCAATTCACAACTCAGGCTTTTCCCTCTGTGTTTAGTTCCTATTTCTGAATGCCTCTAGATGAAACAATGTTTAGAATTCATCTGTCAGAGGTTCCAATAGTGTTTGCAGAAATATGTATGATTCTGTGATGTCCCTGAGGCCCACAGACAGCTGGGCAGGCAGAACAGACTGAGGCTGTCTCGCTGATGCTGTGTGTGTGTGTGTGTGTGTGTGTGTGTGTGTGTGTGTGTGTGTGTGTGTGTGTGTGTGTGTGTGTGTGTGTGTGTGTGTGTGTGTGTGTGTGTGTGTGTGTGTGTGTTGACTGGCCGTTGTGCCTGCTCACGTGTCAATGTTCACACTGTTAACTTGCGGACTTACTGCCCTGGCTGTCTCCTCGTATCATGTCTCCTCATATCATTCAGCAAGTCCAGCCGAGCATAGAGCTCATTTGGGCTGGTTAGCTTTGGGATAGCTTTGCGTTAGCTTAAGGGTTAACTATGGGTTAGCTTTGGGCTAGCTTTAGGCTGCCTTTAGATTAGCTTTGGGTTGGCATTAGGCTGATTATAGGCTAGCTTTGAGCTAGACTTGCTTGGCTGGCTTTGGGCAACCTATGATTAGATTGGCAGGTTAGCATCATGCACCAACTCAACCAATCCAGGGTGTTTCTTGCATGTGAGAAAATTATGTGAAATAGTAGAAAGCCAGCTACACTTGGGGTGTTTGAAATACAGTATATTGAATGATGATAGTCAGTGGGGTGTTTGAAATACAGTTTATTGAATGATGATAGATGTTTGAAATACAGTTTATTGAATGATGATAGATGTTTGAAATACAGTATATTGAATGATGATAGTCAGTGGGGTGTTTGAAATACAGTATATTGAATGATGATAGTCAGTGGGGTGTTTGAAATACAGTATATTGAATGATGATAGTCATCGGGGTGTTTGAAATACAGTATATTAAATTATGATAGTCAGTGGGGTGTTTGAAATACAGTATATTGAATGATGATAGTCATCGGGGTGTTTGAAATACAGTATATTGAATGATGATAGTCAGTGGGGTGTTTGAAATACAGTATATTAAATGATGATAGTCAGTGGGGTGTTTGAAATACAGTATATTAAATGATGATAGTCAGTGGGTGTTTGAAATACAGTATATTAAATGATGATAGTCATGGGTGAATTTGAAATACAGTATATTGAATGATGATAGTCAGTGGGGTGTTTGAAATACAGTATATTGAATGATGATAGTCAGTGGGGTGTTTGAAATACAGTATATTAAATGATGATAGTCATCAAATACAGTATATTGAATGGATGTTTGAAATACAGTATATTAAATGATGATAGTCAGTGGGGTGTTTGAAATACAGTATATTGAATGAGATAGTCAGTGGGGTGTTTGAAATACAGTATATTAAATGATGATAGTCAGTGGGGTGTTTGAAATACAGTATATTGAATGATGATAGTCATCGGGGTGTTTGAAATACAGTATATTGAATGATGATAGTCAGTGGGGTGTTGAAATACAGTATATTGAATGATGATAGTCAGTAAATACAGTATATTAAATGATGATAGTCAGTGGGGTGTTTGAAATACAGTATATTGAATGATGATAGTCAGTGGGGTGTTTGAAATACAGTATATTAAATGATGATAGTCATCGGGGTGTTTGAAATACAGTATATTGAATGATGATAGTCATCGGGGTGTTTGAAATACAGTATATTGAATGATGATAGTCAGTGGGGTGTTTGAAATACAGTATATTAAATGATGATAGTCATCGGGGTGTTTGAAATACAGTATATTGAATGATGATAGTCAGTGGGGTGTTTGAAATACAGTATATTAAATGATGATAGATGTTTGAAATACAGTATATTAAATGATGATAGTCAGTGGGGTGTTTGAAATACAGTATATTGAATGATGATAGTCAGTGGGGTGTTTGAAATACAGTATATTAAATGATGATAGTCATCGGGGTGTTTGAAATACAGTATATTGAATGATGATAGTCATCGGGGTGTTTGAAATACAGTATATTGAATGATGATAGTCAGTGGGGTGTTTGAAATACAGTATATTAAATGATGATAGTCAGTGGGGTGTTTGAAATACAGTATATTGAATGATGATAGTCATGATAGTCAGTGGGGTGTTTGAAATACAGTATATTGAATGATGATAGTCAGTGGGGTGTTTGAAATACAGTATATTAAATGATGATAGTCATCGGGGTGTTTGAAATACAGTATATTGAATGATGATAGTCAGTGGGGTGTTTGAAATACAGTATATTGAATGATGATAGTCAGTGAAATACAGTATATTAAATGATGATAGTCAGTGGGGTGTTTGAAATACAGTATATTAAATGATGATAGTCAGTGGGGTGTTTGAAATACAGTATATTGAATGATGATAGTCAGTGGGGTGTTTGAAATACAGTATATTAAATGATGATAGTCAGTGGGGTGTTTGAAATACAGTATATTGAATGATGATAGTCATCGGGGTGTTTGAAATACAGTATATTGAATGATGATAGTCAGTGGGGTGTTTGAAATACAGTATATTGAATGATGATAGTCAGTGGGGTGTTTGAAATACAGTATATTAAATGATGATAGTCAGTGGGGTGTTTGAAATACAGTATATTGAATGATGATAGTCATCGGGGTGTTTGAAATACAGTATATTGAATGATGATAGTCAGTGGGGTGTTTGAAATACAGTATATTGAATGATGATAGTCAGTGGGGTGTTTGAAATACAGTATATTAAATGATGATAGTCAGTGGGGTGTTTGAAATACAGTATATTGAATGATGATAGTCAGTGGGGTGTTTGAAATACAGTATATTAAATGATGATAGTCAGTGGGGTGTTTGAAATACAGTATATTGAATGATGATAGTCAGTGGGGTGTTTGAAATACAGTATATTGAATGATGATAGTCAGTGGGGTGTTTGAAATACAGTATATTGAATGATGATAGTCAGTGGGGTGTTTGAAATACAGTATATTGAATGATGATAGTCAGTGGGGTGTTTGAAATACAGTATATTAAATGATGATAGTCAGTGGGGTGTTTGAAATACAGTATATTGAATGATGATAGTCAGTGGGGTGTTTGAAATACAGTATATTGAATGATGATAGTCAGTGGGGTGATTGAAATACAGTATATTGAATGATGATAGTCAGTGGGGTGTTTGAAATACAGTATATTAAATGATGATAGTCAGCGGGGTGTTTGAAATACAGTATATTGAATGATGATAGTCAGTGGGGTGTTTGAAATACAGTATATTAAATGATGATAGTCAGTGGGGTGTTTGAAATACAGTATATTGAATGATGATAGTCAGTGGGGTGTTTGAAATACAGTATATTGAATGATGATAGTCAGTGAGGTGTTTGAAATACAGTATATTAAATGATGATAGTCAGTGGGGTGTTTGAAATACAGTATATTGAATGATGATAGTCATCGGGGTGTTTGAAATACAGTATATTGAATGATGATAGTCATCGGGGTGTTTGAAATACAGTATATTGAATGATGATAGTCAGTGGGGTGTTTGAAATACAGTATATTAAATGATGATAGTCAGTGGGGTGTTTGAAATACAGTATATTGAATGATGATAGTCATCGGGGTGTTTGAAATACAGTATATTGAATGATGATAGTCAGTGGGGTGTTTGAAATACAGTATATTGAATGATGATAGTCAGTGGGGTGTTTGAAATACAGTATATTGAATGATGATAGTCAGTGAGGTGTTTGAAATACAGTATATTAAATGATGATAGTCAGTGGGGTGTTTGAAATACAGTATATTGAATGATGATAGTCATCGGGGTGTTTGAAATACAGTATATTGAATGATGATAGTCATCGGGGTGTTTGAAATACAGTATATTGAATGATGATAGTCAGTGGGGTGTTTGAAATACAGTATATTGAATGATGATAGTCAGTGGGGTGTTTGAAATACAGTATATTAAATGATGATAGTCAGTGGGGTGTTTGAAATACAGTATATTGAATGATGATAGTCATGAAATACAGTATATTGAATGATGATAGTCAGTGGGGTGTTTGAAATACAGTATATTGAATGATGATAGTCAGTGGGGTGTTTGAAATACAGTATATTAAATGATTAGTCAGTGGGGTGTTTGAAATACAGTATATTGAATGATGATAGTCAGTGGGGTGTTTGAAATACAGTATATTGAATGATGATAGTCAGTGGGGTGTTTGAAATACAGTATATTGAATGATGATAGTCAGTGGGGTGTTTGAAATACAGTATATTGAATGATGATAGTCAGTGGGGTGTTTGAAATACAGTATATTAAATGATGATAGTCAGTGGGGTGTTTGAAATACAGTATATTGAATGATGATAGTCAGTGGGGTGTTTGAAATACAGTATATTGAATGATGATAGTCAGTGGGGTGTTTGAAATACAGTATATTAAATGATGATAGTCAGTGGGGTGTTTGAAATACAGTATATTGAATGATGATAGTCAGTGGGGTGTTTGAAATACAGTATATTGAATGATGATAGTCAGTGGGGTGTTTGAAATACAGTATATTGAATGATGATAGTCAGTGGGGTGTTTGAAATACAGTATATTGAATGATGATAGTCAGTGGGGTGTTTGAAATACAGTATATTGAATGATGATAGTCAGTGGGGTGTTTGAAATACAGTATATTGAATGATGATAGTCAGTGGGGTGTTTGAAATACAGTATATTGAATGATGATAGTCAGTTGTTTGAAATACAGTATATTGAATGATGATAGTCAGTGGGGTGTTTGAAATACAGTATATTGAATGATGATAGTCAGTGGGGTGTTTGAAATACAGTATATTGAATGATGATAGTCAGTGGGGTGTTTGAAATACAGTATATTGAATGATGATAGTCAGTGGGGTGTTTGAAATACAGTATATTGAATGATGATAGTCAGTGGGGTGTTTGAAATACAGTATATTGAATGATGATAGTCAGTGGGGTGTTTGAAATACAGTATATTGAATGATGATAGTCAGTGGGGTGTTTGAAATACAGTATATTAAATGATGATAGTCAGTGGGGTGTTTGAAATACAGTATATTGAATGATGATAGTCAGTCGGGGTGTTTGAAATACAGTATATTAAATGATGATAGTCAGTGGTTTTGAAATACAGTATATTGAATGATGATAGTCAGTGGGGTGTTTGAAATACAGTATATTGAATGATGATAGTCAGTGGGGTGTTTGAAATACAGTATATTGAATGATGATAGTCATTGGCCATAGCAGCTCATGTAGAAAAACACACTTGAGTGTCACTCCACAGTAACATCTTGTTTTTCATCAGAGACGATTGGACTTTTTCATCAGATACGTAGTCTTTGGTCTAGCTATGAGATGAGACATAGTTTTCAGTTATCTTGCATTTAATGATATGTTATTAACCTGAAATCTCCTAATGACACGTCTGAGATTGCACCAGACGTCTTATTAGCCTGAGGGATGAACTTGAGTGGAATGATGGGTGTCTGTGGTGCAACATGTACAGTTTAAAGTTCCTCATAGGACAGATGGTTACTGATGATACTGAAAGACGGAGTAAGAATGTAGAATGTTCAGGTAACTGCCCAAATTAAAGGAAGCACCAACATAAAGTGTCTTAATAGGGTGTTGGGCCACCATGACCACGAGCCAGAACAGCTTCAATACTTGCATTTGTTGATGATGGTAAAACATGCTCCAGAATCTCCCATAAGTGTTCATTTTTGTTGAGATCTGGTAACTGAGACACACACACACACACACACACACACACACACACACACACACACACACACACACACACACACACACACACACACACACACACACACACACACACACACACACACACACACACACACACACACACACACACACACACACACACACATTCCTTCCCCCACACACACACAGCATTTTATATGGCCATCTCTGAGTGCAGATGCAGTTGATTGATGGGCAGAGCAATGGAAACAGTGGGTGACACACACCTAGCACAAGAGGTGCCATGGAGCACGAGTCACAGATATCTCTTCTCCTAGCCAGGGTAGCCAGAATAATGGGCATATTTATATATGATCCTAAGCATGATGGGATGTTAATTGCTTAGTTAACTTAGGAACCACACCTGTGTGGAACCACATGCTTTCAATATACTTTGTATCCTTCAATTGCTCAAGTTCTTCCTTTATTTTGACTATGTCTATGCTAAGATATAATGTAAAATGTTTGGAGTGTGTTTTGTTGGGGGCTGATCTTATAGGCAGGGCCAGTTTTTGCTGTATGAGCTCTCAGGAAAAGCTCTGAGCTCTAGTTATATGCTATAATTATCTTTTATAACCCGACTGTATGCTACAGATGTGTTCCTTTAATTAGAGCAGGCTTGCCATGGCAGCAACACTATCATGCCACTGCAGCATTTTCAATGGCTGATCATTTGAATTCAATTCTAACTAACTAGCTATATGCTATAACTACATGCTATAGGGCCCTGAGTTTCCCTGTTCATATGACCGGACCCAGGAAATACTCCTGTTCATAGGTTCCAATGACATTGCTGTGTCCTTGAGTCTAAGCTGGACCCCGGGGTGGTGTAGCTTCAGAGTGTTAGCTAGCTACTGAGCTGTGTGTTGGTCCTCCGCCACCTGTCCAGTTGTGCATCTGGATGTTGACCAGGCATCAAAGCAGCTCCCATGTTGAGTTCCTTTGAGCTTGATGTAAATGTGTCTACCAGCGTGAGGTTGGAGTGAGGTCGGACACGCCAGAACTCTGACACTTCACCAAACCGCCCACTGCTCCATTTGTAGGGCCTCATAAAAAAGTTAGGAGAGCTAAAATATGTGTGTGTATGGATTTAGATTTTGCGGCGAAGAGTTGAGAACCTCAACAACTAATGCAACTCACCGCTCAGTGTAACGGAGTTGATAAAACCTGTTGACATATCAACTGAATCCATCTCAGCAGTGAGGCCTAGGATGGTCTAGGACACATTTGGAGGAATGTTGTTGTGTTCAGATTTCCGATGCCTCGAGAAAAGATTTTCAATGAGTCTTCCAGAGGCGTGACGGTGGGAGAGACAAGCAAGGGGGCTAAGAGGAGTTCATGCTCACACCCTTGGTAGAGAGCCAACAAGTAGGCCTGCAGGGTGGTTTAGTCAAGGGCTTCATTATCCCACAGTCTCACTGTGAAGAGTCCTGGCTCACATAATACAGGGGAGGAGAGAGAGAAGGAGAGAGGTATGTCTGAGGGAAGGAAGCAGCAGGAGGGAGGTGGGTAAGGCCTGGCAGGGCAGACGGGGTCAGAGACAGATAGATGGAGGGACACCATATAGGAAAAGGAGGTAGACCAGAGGAGACAGGAACAGAGCTGAAGCCTGATCAGACAGCTGGCTCCGCCCTGTGTCTGTAAGTTGGCAAGAAGAGGGGAAGTGGTTGAGAGCATGGAAGAGCAGGGTTGATTGAAGGGGTATGTAGTGAGGGTATGTAAGGGAGGTCAGAGAAGACGAAGAGACAGAACAGTGATTGTGGCATAGACAGAAAGCAGAGAGGAGCGATGCAGTAGTTGGCACTGCCCACGTCTGTGAGCTGGCAGTGCCAGCCGTGGAGGAGGTTCGAGCGCTCTATCTATTGCTGCAGAACAGATGCACTATGCCAGGGCCCATCCACAAGGGTGCCCATCTGCCACACTGTTTCCCTGCCCTGCCCTGCCCCGAGCCTGGCATCCATCCTGGGCAGTGTGCACCCACCCTGCGCCAACCGAAGCTGGCATTGCAGATTTGGGCATGGTATACAGGCGCTGTAATGTCAAGTTAATTGGATTTGTCAAAAGGGAGGAAAGGGAACAACATTGGCGCAGAGAAATGCGATGGCAGAATGCAGCTCATCCTCATAGAGGAAACAACAAGCCCTGCATTTATTTTTCTTCTATTCTTCTATGATCTTCCACAAATAGATATCCGCTCGGTGCTAGGTCAAAATGGTTGACGCACCGAGTGCTGAATAAAGAAATATTTGATTTGATTTATTGGTTACGGAAAGGCAGAGAAGTGTTTGTTTGGCTTTCGGGCTAGAATCTCGGTGCACAGGGAGGTTTTTCACACACGTGTCCCGTGTATATATATAGGACCCATGTGTGTTTGTCCCTTCGCGCTGCGCCCATGAATGTATGTGCCTGAGGGAGGTGAGGTAGGAGCTCGCTTACAGTATATCTAGTCCACATGAACTCAATGAGAAATAACAAGGCTTCATCTCTCAGCCCTGCGAGGACCCCAATGTGTGTTTGGCAGTGGCCTCTTTACTGCCTGCACTAAAAGGCTGCTGTGTTTTCATCAGCTCAGGCTGTTAATAGTTATTTTCCAACCATAAGCTCATACATATAGGACCCCTTCTCTCTCTCTTTCTGTCACTCTCTTGTTCTCACTGTCTGTGTTTTGTCAATCTCTGACTCTGCCCATTGCAACTCACCATAGAAGAGAGAGAGAGAGAGAGAGAGCGAGAGAGCGAGAGAGAGAGAGAGAGAGCGAGAGAGAGAGAGAGAGAGAGAGAGAGAGAGAGAGAGAGAGAGAGAGAGAGAGAGAGAGAGAGAGAGAGAGAATCCAATTTGATATTCCATCCATCACCCATAAAGTCTCTGCCCACAGAGAGACAGATTCATCTGGTTGTATTCCTATGGCCTGATAACATGAGATTGATTACATCAAGTTGATAACTCTTCGTATTGATCTCTGCACATTTTACTACAGAATATCGTTCACGTTCGATCTTCGTCTTGGTAGTTTCGTGTGGCTGGAATATTTGTACCCTCTGAGTGGATTTTGGTCATGTTGCATCATACATATTGCACATTTCACACACACAGACATACATGCAGACACACTTTCACTCTCTCTCACAGCAGGGAGTAAATTACTGTCTTGTTACGTACTGAGGTGGTGAATTCTAGGGGTTTTCTGTCAGGGTTGTTCATGAGAAATGCGGATTGATTGAAAGTGAAACTCAGAGAGGCCAGGGATCATTGCTCCCATCCTCTGAATAGTGGATCGTAAATCCAACTCCACAGATTGAGCTTGATCCAAATGGCTGAATCCAAAAGTTAAAACGTGCACGACTGCTCCCAATCCGCTGTGGGAAAAGTGGAGGAGAAATGTCTCTCTTTCATGGATAAAAGCAATACACAATCTACAATTCCCTCTTCTGTATTCAAACCCCCAGTTTAACACAGAGCTGTCCTCTCTGTCTCACGCCCAACATCTTGCTATCCATGTAAAGAGGACAAAAAGAAGGAGGGAGGATGGAGCGTTGAAATGCAGCCCGTTCTGTTTTCTCTTTCTCTTCTCTGGAAGTCAACTGAGATGACATGGTTCATTTAACAGGGCCAATGGAGGACTATAAAAATGCCAATAGTTCACATGAAATGGAGGAGCATTGAGGTGTGTGTGTGGGGGGGGGGGGGCGCATGCACGTGTATGTGTGTGGTTTGCACGGATGTGTCAGAGCGGATGGAGCCAGTTACCACGGACAGCTGTCTACACAGCTGCAGCTCTTACAGCACACACACACACACATGTTGAACAGAACTTTAGAGGAGCTGCACCACATGCAGTATTTCACACTGTAGGAAATCCTAAGAAAACAGCACATTGGATAGGTCAATCTGACTTCTGGTTATGATTGTACTGATGTGTCTTATGTGGTGTGAAATGCCACATTAGTTTGTTTTACGCCCAGATTGATCAACTTTCTGCACCTGATTAGCAGTTAGCGGTTAGCAGTTAGCGTTAGCAAACCTTTGGCAGCTCTGTACCTAGGCTACTAGGTTAGCGCTAGCTAACCCTTGGCACTGAGAGAATCCTGAGCCTCAGTGTCTGATCGTGTAACGCTAGTTACAGTTGGGCCTCACTTGTCACTTTTACTCAATGTATACATCAGGATCCGTCCCCTCGCACCGACAAGTGTGCCTGTTCTCCTCCAGGGAAGCGAGCTGATCATGATGCTGTGTCCATGTGCATCAGGCATCAATTTGTTAGTCCTGGCGCTTCTGATCATGGCTCGGAGAATAGATGAGATCCACATAAATATGTAATTATGAATAAAATAGACAAACATAGATGAATAAGCCTGGAAGCACAGAGGCAAACTGCCAGACATTTGAGTTGGAAATTCTAGAAATCACACAATTCCTGCCTAGAGATAATGAAGAGCTCGGTTGATTCATATTATAGTCTGTCATGAGCAATAACAGGCTCTCACTGTCTCATATGTCAACTGGTGACAGGTGTCACCTCTGTTTACTACTCAGAGAGATAGGGGGAGATAGGGGGAGAGATATAATGGGATGGAGACATAGAGAGGGGGGAGAGATCGAATGGGAGGGAGACATAGAGAGAGGGGGAGAGATCGAATGGGAGGGAGACATAGAGAGAGAGGGGAGTGAGGGAGAAAGAGAGACTGAGAGAGACCGAAAGAGATAGAGAGGGAGAGTGATGGAGAGAGAGAGGGAACAGAGAAAATACCAAAAGAGAGAGAGATTTATTTCCACGATGAAGCCAAGAGGTAGAATTAATGTGAGTTGACTGTTTCTGTTTTTAACACAGTTGGCGCTGGGAAAGTTGTTATTCTGTTCCTGGTTTGCACTGGACAATGTGTTTGGAGAAAAGCGTCACTCAATGGCTTATAAATATAAATTTAAAATATAAAATAGTTGACTGTTTCAACATGATGCAGGGAAAGCAGTGAAATGTTCCTTTTCCTGGACACAGATCACTCACCGATGTGATGAGTGAGTTTGACGTGTACTGCACATGATGCAGACACACACACCAACACACACACACACACACACACACACACACACACACACACACACACACACACACACACACACACACACACACACACACACACATACACACATGTACATACACACGTCCGCACATGCAAATACACACAAACACCCACACGCACACAATCTCCATGGCACCGGCCCTGTGTAATGCTTGGAAGACATCTGTTCCACAGCTCAGCCTGAAGTGGGCCAGGCCCAGTTATTCTGCTCGCATTGAGAGTCCCAAATTGAAACCTTTTCCCTACATAGTGCACTACTTTTGATCAGAACCATATGGGCCCTGGTCAAAAGTAGTGCACTATATAGGGAGTAGGGTGCCAATTGGTAAGCAATTGGTCTCGCTAAAGCCTTCTTTAATTTGACTCTGAAGCTGCTGATCTGATGGAGATGAGGATTGCTCATCTGAAATGATTTCTCTGCCCTCCTACCTCCCTCTCTTCTTTCATTTTATCTTTCCTCTCTCCTCATCCCTGCTGGCCTCTGTGTTACTGTCTGGGAAGTCAGAACACGGACTGATACCAATTTTGCATTCTCAAACCGACTTAAGCTTTCTGTTTTTGCATGAATACAATACAATTCTCTCTCTCTCTCTGACCTCTATGAAAATGCCTGCCAGCGTATGTGTGCATGCCTGCTTGTGTATGTGTGCATGCCTGCTTGTGTATGTGTGCATGCCTGCTTGTGTATGTGTGCATGCCTGCTTGTGTATGTGTGCATGCCTGCTTGTGTATGTGTGCATGCCTGCTTGTGTATGTGTGCATGCCTGCTTGTGTATGTGTGCATGCCTGCTTGTGTATGTGTGCATGCCTGCTTGTGTATGTGTGCATGCCTGCTTGTGTATGTGTGCATGCCTGCTTGTGTATGTGTGCATGCCTGCTTGTGTATGTGTGCATGCCTGCTTGTGTATGTGTGCATGCCTGCTTGTGTATGTGTGCATGCCTGCTTGTGTATGTGTGCATGCCTGCTTGTGTATGTGTGCATGCCTGCTTGCCTTCACACCATTTGATATCTCACAAAAATAAAAATGCTGTGGATGTTTTCCCTGATATTGTCAAACACCTGAGGATTTGGTCTTTTTACAACCATGATCTGAATGAATTGTCGGTAGTGTATTTTAGATTCATGCGTATGTGTCGCTCTATAAGAGTTGTAGTGGTCAGACTTCTCATTGTTTGTTCTGTGATGCTGGTCTATGTGAGGCTGCGTGTGTTCAAACAAATCTGTGTTACTGTGACACATTTCCATTTCATTTGTCACAAGTGTTCGCATGAGAAGATACAATGTCTGTCTGTGTTGTTATTCATCTCAATGTTATTTTCGATCTGTTTCTCTATCTATTTTCTCTCCTCTCTCCTCTCCCTCCTGTCTCTCCTGTCTCCTCTCTCTCCTCTCTCTCATCTCTCTCATCTCTCTTCTGTCACCTCACTCTCCTCTCTCTCCTCTCTCTCCTCTCTCTCCTCTCTCTCCTGTCTCCTCCCTCTCCTGTCTCCTCCCTCTACTGTCTCCTCTCTCCTCTATCTCTTGTCTCCTCCCTCTCCTCCCTCTCATGTCTCCTCTCTCTAGTCTCTCTCCTGTCACCTCTCTCTCATCTCTCTCCTGTTTCCTCTCTCTCCTCTCTCTCCTGTCTCCTCTCTCATGTCTCCTCTCTCTCATCCCTCTCCTGACACCTCTCTCTCCTCTCTCTCCTCTCTCCTCTCTCTCCTGTCTCCTCCCTCTCCTCCCTCTCCTGTCTCCTCTCTCTAGTCTCTCTCCTGTCTCCTCCCTCTCCTCCCTCTCCTGTCTCCTCTCTCTCCTCTTTCTCATCTCTCTCCTGACACCTCTCTCTCCTCTCTCTCCTCTCTCCTCTCTCTCCTGTCTCCTCCCTCTCCTCCCTCTCCTGTCTCCTCTCTCTAGTCTCTCTCCTGTCTCCTCCCTCTCCTCCCTCTCCTGTTTCCTCTCTCTCCTGTCTCCTCTCTCTCCTCCCTTTCCTCTCTCCTCTCTCTCCTCTCTCTCCTCTCTCTCCTGTCTCCTCCCTCTCCTGTCTCCTCTCTCTCATCTCTCTCCTGACACCTCTCTCTCCTCTCTCTCCTATCTCCTCCCTCTCCTGTCTCCTCTCTCTAGTCTCTCTCCTGTCTCCTCCCTCTCCTCCCTCTCCTGTTTCCTCTCTCTCCTCTCTCTCCTGTCTCATCCCTCTCCTCCCTTTCCTCTCTCTCCTCTCTCCTCTCTCTCCTGTCTCCTCCCTCTCCTCCCTCTCCTGTCTCCTCTCTCTAGTCTCTCTCCTGTCTCCTCTCTCTCCTCTCTCTCCTGTCTCCTCCCTCTCCTCCCTCTCCTGTCTCCTCTCTCTCCTCTCTCTCATCTCTCTCCTGACACCTCTCTCTCCTCTCCCCCCATCTGTCTCACCTATTTCCCCTTTCTTTATATCTCCCTTTTTCCCTCTTCTTTCTCTCTCTTATGTGCCCCCCCCCATGTCTCTGAGCAAGGAGGTAGTGGTCTATCCTTAAACACTCCTTTCCTCGCTGACCTCATCTGTCTGGCTTGGAACATGTGCCTGCCGCTATGCCCGCGTGTCACCCCCAATCTGACAAAACGTCTCTGACATACAGACAGACAGACACGTCTTATGTTAGATTCACGAACCGAAGCGGAGCTCGGCATTACCCCTCATACACACCCCCCTACACACACACACATACACCCCCCTACACACACACACCAGGTGTAAGAACATCAACACTTATCAACCCTAAGGTTACACACACACACACACACACACACACACACACACACACACACACACACACACACACACACACACACACACACACACACACACACATTAGCCTCCTCAGACAGCTCTTCCTCATGTTTTACTAGGTCAGCTCCAGTGGCAGCTACAAGCTCCACGCACTGCCTTCCCAGAATGCTCTCTTGTTGGACTTGTTTATTAGATTTGCCGCGGTACGTTTGATCCTAATCCGGCCCTCCCTTCCTTCCCTCCCTCCCATTCTCTCTTTCTCTCTCTATGATGTTTTCGGTGGTGTTTTGTGGCATTGTGGGTCTCCACGTCTCAATATGATTACAGCTGATCTGGGATCTGTGGATGATGCTATGAGTGGCAGGACTATGAGTGGGTCTCTTATGTAATACACTGATCTGGGTGCAGTCAGGGAAGGCAGGGCTCTCAGCCTGGGTTACTGGATTGTGACATTTCTTGTTCATTACAGTGTGATTTTCCAATTTTACAGTTTTAGGCTATAAATAGCCTGATCCCAGATCTGTTTATGCTGTCTTGTAAACAATTATCATATGAGTTGGCTAGACAGCATTAACAGATAAGGGACCAGGCTACATACAGTTGAAGTCGGAAGTTTATATACACCTTAGCCAAATACATTTAAATTCAGTTTTTCACAATTCCTGACATTTAATCCTACTAAAAATTCCCTGTCTTAGTTCAGTTAGTATCACCACTTTATTTTAAGAATGTGAAATGTCAGAATAATAGTAGTGAGAATGATTTATTTCAGCTTTTATTTCTTTCATCAAATCCCAGTGGGTCAGAAGTTTACATACACTCAATAAGTGTTTGGTAGCATTGCCTTTAAATTGTTTAACTTGGATCAACGTTTCGGGTAGCCTTCCACAAGCTTCCCACAATGAGTTCATTGAATTATGGCCCATTCCTCCTGACAGAGCTGGTGTAACTGAGTCAGGTTTGTAGGCCTCCTTGCTCGCACATGCTTCTTCAGTTCTGCCCACAAATGTTCTATCGGATTGAGGTCAGGGCTTTGTGAAGGCCACTCCAATATCTTGACTTTGTTGTCCTTAAGCCATTTTGCCACAGCTTTGGAAGTATGCTTGGGGTCATTGTCCATTTTGAAGACCCATTTGCGACCAAACTTTAACTTGCTGACTGATGTCTTGAGATGTTGCTTCAATATATCCACATAGTTTCATCCCTCATGATGCCATCTAAAAAAAACGAGTTTTAATAACTCCAACCTAACTGTATGTAAACTTCCAACTTCAACTGTACATGCTATTGATCTGACAAAGACAAGTGGTGGGATTATGTGATGAGAGGAAATCAAATTTCAAAGGAAGTAAGTGATTGTCTGGGGTTTTTCATTGCCTCACGAATGTGTCATGTATTGAGATATAATCTGCCTGGGAACAACAGTTTACTGGGGATTTTCTGATGAATTAAAGAGTCAATCAAAATCAATCTGATTTAATACAAGGGAGAGAAAATATCTCACTCACCTTCTCTAATCAGGCTGTTATATTGTAATCTCACAGCACCAATGTTCTGTAAACACCTGCCAACAGGATTGTAGGAAGTCACAACATCAACTGGTACAGAATCAGACAGGGTCACAGAACAATCTCTGTCCTTGTACCTCCAGTCTGTCGTCAATCACTATCAACTGATACGAGCACATGAAATATGAGATAAACAGAGAGAGATGAACAGCTTCTACCTCCAGGCCATCAGACTGTTAAACAGTTACCACTGGCCGGCCTCCACCCAGTACTTTACCCTGAACCTTAGTCATTGTTACTCTCGGGACAATACGTGTATCACAATATTTTGTTCCATGGCAAAAATGAAAACACAAAGCAGATCAAACTGTTCGGTCCTTTAAAAACCTGCTGTATGTAAAATATTAGGGCTATTTTCCTAAAGAAGTTAAATCCGCTCTCACGATACTGGTATCGACCCGGTCCTACTGGTAACCACCTGCTACTCTACCCTGAACCTTAGAGCTGCCCTATACTCATAGACATTGAACACTGGTCACTTTAATAATGTTTATATTCTGTTTTGCCCTTTATGTTTATATACTGTATTCTAGTCAAGGCTCATCCTATATAACAACAGCTGTGTACATCTTTTCTATTCCTATACTGTCCATACTGTCTATTCACACGCTTATATACTGTACATATATATATATATAAATATATATACTGAAAAATATATACACGCAACATCCAACCATTTCAAACACTTTAGTGAGTTACAGTTCATATGAGGAAGTCAGTCAATTGAAATAAATTCATTAGGCCCTAATCTATGGATTTTAAATGACTGAGAATACAGATATGAATCTGTTGGTCACAGATATGGGCCTCAGGATCTCTTCACAGTATTTCTGTGCATTCAAATTGCCATCGATAAAATACAATTGCGTTCGTTGTTCGTAGTTTATGACTGCCATTACCTTAACCCCACTGCCACCACGGGAACTCTGTTCAGCAAACCGCTCCACATGATGTCATACATGTGGTCTGCGGTGTGAGGCCAGTTGGACGTACTGCCAAATTCTATAAGACCATGTTGGAGGCGGCTTATGGTAGAGAAATTCAATTCTCTGGCAACAACTCTGGTAGACATTCCTGCAGTCAGCATGCCAAAACAAATGATTTAATAAATGTATCACTAGCCAATTGAAATTGTTAGGTTATATTACTTGTTAGATATTACTGCATGGTCGGAACTAGAAGCACAAGCATTTCGCTACACTCGCATTAACATCTGCTAACCATGTGTATGTGACAAATAACATTCGATTTGATTTGATTTATATTCCGGAGTCTGACATTCCTCATTCTGACATTTCTTAATTTTGGACTTTTTGTATTATGTGTGCATTGTTTTGTATTTCTTGTCATTACTCCTCTGTTGGAGCTAGAAACACAAGTATTTCACTGCACCTGCGACCACTTCTACAAATCTGTGTAACTTTGATTGATTTGAACAATCCATAACATTCAGTATAACGTGTCGTGACCATCAACCCCTACACAAATGAGTGTCACAAATAAAACACGTCTTTTACATAAAGGGACAACATATAAATATGCTAAGCATTGTGTTAATTACTTGTTTTTTATTTTTATATTTTTTTTATTTCACCTTTATTTAACCAGGTAGGCCTGTTGAGAACAAGTTCTCATTTGCAACTGCGACCTGGCCAAGATAAAGCATAGCAGTGTGAACAGACAACACAGAGTTACACATGGAGTAAAGAATTAACAAGTCAATAACACAGTAGAAAAAAAGGGGAGTCTATATACAATGTGTGCAAAAGGCATGAGGAGGTAGGCGAATAATTACAATATTGCAGATTAACACTGGAGTGATAAATGATCAGATGGTCATGTACAGGTAGAGATATTGGTGTGCAAAAGAGCAGAAAAGTAAATAAATAATAATAATAATAAATTACTTGTAACTGAATATGAACTTTATTCATCTTAAATATTCCCATTACAAACAGTATAGTCAACCAGATTTATCATATACATTTGGGGCTGACAACTATTATAGATGAGTGGTATTATAAAGCACACATACTGTAGGCAACAACATGTAGTTATGCACTTGGTAGAATGAAATAGCACCAGCTGGCTTGCCTGTGTTCAGCTCTGTGTATTAAGGAATGCAGAATATCTTTACACAACCTTGTCCTATCTCATTTGCCAGGAATGTTACTATTAGGTTGTCACCACAGATGAATAAGGGATAATTGTGAACGTTTGAAAGCCAACTGCCATGTTCTCAGTCTCTGGAATGCTGAAAGTCCTGTTTCTCTGTTCTGCATCCCAAACTGCACCCTATTCCCTACATATTGCATCACTTTTGGCCAGGGCCCATATGGCTCTACTATGTAGGACATAGGGTGTCATTTGGGATGCAAACTATAAGTGAGGAATACTGGGGATTCCGGAGTGCTTGTTTTAAGAACAGAGCAAACCAAGAAACCTAAACTCCTGTTCTTCCATCCCGTCGATGTCCACTGAGTTTTTTCCACAAGTAAGCAAAATAACCTTAGGCTTACTATAGTGTATAGTGTATATTGATGTGTATACAGGGCTCGTCTGTGAAAGAGACCTTGGTCTCAGCATGGCTGCCTGTTGAAATGAAGGTGAAATAAAACATGCCTTTTAAGAACAGTCAAACCTAAAGTTATGGGAAGCCACAGAGTCTGT
The DNA here is from genome assembly GCF_023373465.1 of Oncorhynchus keta. Classification (NCBI taxonomy): domain Eukaryota; kingdom Metazoa; phylum Chordata; class Actinopteri; order Salmoniformes; family Salmonidae; genus Oncorhynchus; species Oncorhynchus keta. The sequence continues at coordinate 67,954 of NW_026280946.1, read as the reverse complement.
CTGCTCAAAGCAGGTGGTGAAACATAAAGTTCAAGTGTCTGTCTGCTCAAAGTTAACCCTAAAGTTATGGGAAGCCACAGTGTCTGTCTGCTCAAAGCAGGTGGTGAAACATAAAGTTCAACCCTAAAGTTATGGGAAGCCACAGCGTCTGTCTGCTCAAAGCAGGTGGTGAAACATAAAGTTCAACCCTAAAGTTATGGGAAGCCACAGTGTCTGTCTGCTCAAAGCAGGTGGTGAAACATAAAGTTCAACCCTAAAGTTATGGGAAGCCACCGCGTCTGTCTGCTCAAAGCAGGTGGTGAAACATAAAGTTCAACCCTAAAGTTATGGGAAGCCACAGCGTCTGTCTGCTCAAAGCAGGTGGTGAAACATAAAGTTCAACCCTAAAGTTATGGGAAGCCACAGTGTCTGTCTGCTCAAAGCAGGTGGTGAAACATAAAGTTCAACCCTAAAGTTATGGGAAGCCACAGCGTCTGTCTGCTCAAAGCAGGTGGTGAAACATAAAGTTCAACCCTGCAAGTCTCTTTTTTAACCGCCAGGAATTTCAAAGCCTAATTGGCATCTGATTGGTTTGGTGAATCTAATATCTATGGTTAAGACACTCTTTCTGCAGTGTATTTCACCCAGGTGGAAAACAACAGCCCATGCAAGTCAAATCTTGCCAATGTCCTCGCATTTTCTACATTCCTTCCCGTCTGTATCTGTATAATCACGTTAATTGTGTTTTTGGCTGCTCATTTAGAAGAACCGTTATTTTAAGGCGGTGTTGAGAGAAATCCCACACAATTTATTTAGTTTCCTTGAGTGGTGGTTTCTTCCTCACAACCTAGCAGGAGGTCTAGCCCCACCCCCCACCGCCTCTACAAGACTACATATCATTAAGAAACAACATTTCCCTGTAGGCATCCATTTTGAACATTTTAGTCATTTAGCAGACACTCTTATCCAGAGAAACTAGGGTTCAGTGCCATGCTCAAGGGCACATTGACTGATTTTCCGTGGTTTCAAACCAGTGACCTTTTCGGTTACTGGCCCAACACTCTAACTGCTAGGCTACCTGCCACCCCTTTCACAAACTAAAAATAATGGTACTTTATTAGTCCAGCTCTAGTGAGACAGACATTTCTCTTCTGATCTGCTACCCAAACAACTAGTCATCTATATGACTAACCAACACTTTGCAATGAACGAACAGCACTTTGTCAGAGAGCCTTTTTGTACAATGAACATGTATACTATAGCATGGGCTTTGTGACAAAAGACAAAGGTTTAAAAGCTTCCATTGTGGGAGCTGGGAACGTTTCACCTCTCTCAGTCTCACTGAGTTCACTCCTTGAACACCACACGACTCCCTGTTCCCTTAAGTCCCCTAACCAGGGAAGGGAGTAGAAACACGACACAAGAATAGAAGTCATTGTCTCCCAATTAAACCAGAGTCTGTTGCTGGTCCCCTGGGTTCTTTGTGTGTCCAGGATGTAGGAGGGGCCCTTGTGAACAGGTCTGGTATCGGCTAGGTCAGGGAGGCACCTGAAGGATAGGAACCTGATCCATGGAGGTTGCCTTGCTCACCCATTTCCTTTCCACCCCTGCTCTCCCTCCCCTCTGCCTGGGCAACGCTTCAAACAGAGGAGCCCCTGTGTGCTGGAGGTGGATTCTGGAGGTGGTCTCGTTCTCTCTCTCTCTCTCTCTCTCTCTCTCTCTCTCTCTCTCTCTCTCTCTCTCTCTCTCTCTCTCTCTCTCTCTCTCGTTCTCTTTCTCTCTCTCGTTTTGTCTCTCTCTCTCTCTCTCTCTCTCTCTCTCGTTCTCTTTCTCTCTCTCTCGTTTTCTCTCTCTCTCTCGTTCTCTTTCTCTCTCTCTCGTTTTCTCTCTCTCGCTGTCTCTCTCTCTCTCTCTCTCTCGTCCTCTCTCTCTCGTTCTCTCTCTTGTTCTCTCTCGTTCTCGTTCTTTCTCCCTCGTTCTCTCTCTCGTACTCTCTCTCTCATTCTCTCGCTTGTTCTCTCTATCTGGTCGTGCTGGGTATTGTCCGCAGTGGGACAGAGCCCCGATTCGAGAGATAGGCATGGATAGATATAGCCATGGGTGGTTGAGAATGGGAAAGGGAAGGGAAAGGGGATACCTGGTCAGTTGTACAACTGAATGCTTTCAACTGAAATGTGTCTTCCGCATTTAACCCAACCCCTCTGAATCAGAAAGGTGCGGGGGCTGCCATAATCGACACCCACATCTTCATTGCCCGGGGAACAGTGGGTTAACTGCCTTGCTCAGGGGCAGAACTACAGATTTGTACTTTGCCAGCTCAGGGGTGTAGGACTAGTTCTTCTATACCTTGATGCATCACACACTGTAATGGTGTTACGGGATGATACATTGGCCATGGTTTTCATCTCATATCTACATCAATAACACTAGAAGGCAGATCCGCTGGCTCTCATCAGCAGCTGCACATATCCTCAGTGAGAATGCTATAGGGACTGAGCTATTACAATGCTATACAGGCCAGTGAATTGTGTACTGTCTTTGGTCTCATTATAATATGTCTAGTAGCATGTACACAGTGGGTAGTTATTATCAGTGTTGTAACATAGTTATGTAAAGATGTAAGTCATTTTTGGGGGTATCTGTACTTTACTTTACTATTTATATTTTTGACAACTTTTACTTCACTACATTCCTAAAGAAAACATTCCTTACTCCACACATTTTCCTGACACCCAAACGTATTTGTTACGTTTTGAATCCTTAGCAGGACAGGAAAATGGTTCAATTCACACACTCAAGAGAACATCCCTGGTCCTCCCTACTGCCTCTTATCTGGTGGACTCACTAAACAGAGAACAACCCTGGTCCTCCCTACTGCCTCTTATCTGGTGGACTCACTAAACAGAGAACATCCCTGGTCCTCCCTACTGCCTCTTATCTGGTGGTCTCACTAAACAGAGAGCATCCCTGGTCCTCCCTACTGCCTCTTATCTGGTGGACTCACTAAACAGAGAGCATCCCTGGTCCTCCCTACTGCCTCTTATCTGGTGGTCTCACTAAACAGAGAACATCCCTGGTCATCCCTACTGCCTCTTATCTGGTGGACTCACTAAACAGAGAACATCCCTGGTCCTCCCTACTGCCTCTGATCTGGCAGACTCACTAAACAGAGAGCATCCCTGGTCATCCCTACTGCCTCTTATCTGGTGGACTCACTAAACAGAGAACATCCCTGGTCATCCCTACTGCCTCTTATCTGGTGGACTCACTAAACAGAGAGCATCCCTGCATCCCTGGTCCTCCCTACTGCCTCTTATCTGGTGGACTCACTAAACAGAGAACATCCCTGGTCCTCCCTACTGCCTCTTATCTGGTGGACTCACTAAACAGAGAACATCCCTGGTCCTCCCTACTGCCTCTTATCTGGTGGACTCACTAAACAGAGAGCATCCCTGGTCCTCCCTACTGCCTCTTATCTGGTGGACTCACTAAACAGAGAACATCCCTGGTCCTCCCTACTGCCTCTTATCTGGTGGTCTCACTAAACAGAGAACATCCCTGGTCATCCCTACTGCCTCTTATCTGGTGGACTCACTAAACAGAGAACATCCCTGGTCCTCCCTACTGCCTCTGATCTGGCAGACTCACTAAACAGAGAACATCCCTGGTCATCCCTACTGCCTCTGATCTGGCAGACTCACTAAACAGAGAGCATCCCTGGTCCTCCCTACTGCCTCTTATCTGGTGGACTCACTAAACAGAGAACATCCCTGGTCATCCCTACTGCCTCTTATCTGGTGGACTCACTAAACAGAGAACATCCCTGGTCCTCCCTACTGCCTCTTATCTGGTGGACTCACTAAACAGAGAGCATCCCTGGTCATCCCTACTGCCTCTTATCTGGTGGACTCACTAAACAGAGAGCATCCCTTCATTTGTAAATGATGTCTTGGAGCTAGTATCATTCAATTAAAAACAAGACAATCCCTGATTTGCTCCCTATAAGCCTTTGAAATTATTTATTATTTTACTTTTGATACTTAAGTATGTTTAAAACCAAATACTTTTAGACTTTTACTCAAGTAGTATTTTACTGGTCCTCCCATTTTTCTTTGAGTCATTTTCTACTCAGGTATCTTTACTTACAAAGTCTGACAACTGGGTACATTTTCCCCCTGGTTATTATCATCCATCCACTGTACAGTCAGAATAACCTGGAGACAAACTAAAAGCAGATTTTGGTGATTTGTTTTTGGTGTGCACCCTGCTCTCTCTCACTGCAGTGGACTCATAGAAATCAGAGAAATCCCTTGTCATCCCAAATAGCATCCTCTTCCCTCTGAAATGGACTGCACAAAACAGAGAAATGTCCTTGTCCATCCCAAATAGCATCCTGTTCCCTTGAAATCTGGTCTGCATCTCATATAACATCCTGTTCCCTGGTCCTCCCTCTGCCTCCCAAATATCTGGTTCCTCACTAAACATGAAATGTCCTTGTCTGCATCCCAAATGCATCTTGTTCCCTACATGAAATGTCCTTGTCTGCATCTCAATAAAACATCCTGTTCCCTACATGAAATGTCCTTGTCTGCATCTCATAAACATCTTGAAAATGTCCTTGTCTGCATCCCAAATAGCATCTTGTTCCCTACATGAAATGTCCTTGTCTGCATCCCAAATAGCATCTTGTTCCCTACATGAAATGTCCTTGTCTGCATCTCATATAACCTCCTGTTCCCTACTGAAATGTCCTGACTGCATCTCATTTTGTTCCCTGAAATGTCCTTGTCTGCATCTCAGGTAACATCTTTCCCTACAAAATGTCCTTGACATCCCAAATACATCCTGTTCCCTCATGGTCCTATTATCATCCAAATAGCATCTGTTCCCTACATGAAATGTCCTTGTCTGCATCTCAAAGAAAAGTCAGATTTCCCTACATGAAATGTCCTTGTCTGCATCTCACCTCCTGTTCCCTACTGAAATGTCCTTGTCTGAATCTCATAGAACATCCTGTTCCCTACATGAAATGTCCTTGTCTGCATCTCAAATAACATCCTGTTCCCTACATGAAATGTCCTTGTCTGCATCTCATATAACATCCTGTTCCCTACATGAAATGTCCTTGTCTGCATCTCATATAACATCCTGTTCCCTACATGAAATGTCCTTGTCTGCATCTCAAATAACATCCTGTTCCCTACATGAAATGTCCTTGTCTGCATCTCATATAACATCCTGTTCCCTACATGAAATGTCCTTGTCTGCATCTCATATAACATCCTGTTCCCTACATGAAATGTCCTTGTCTGCATCTCAAATAACATCTGTTCCCTACATGAAATGTCCTTGTCTGCATCTCATATAACATCCTGTTCCCTACATGAAATGTCCTTGTCTGCATCTCAAATAACATCCTGTTCCCTACATGAAATGTCCTTGTCTGCATCTCATATAACATCCTGTTCCCTACAT